>NC_056744.1:1253717332-1254017332 GCF_019279795.1 Protopterus annectens | reverse complement strand
GAAAGTTGTTGGGGGATTTTTCATCCCAAATGACATCTTCATGAACTCATACAACCTGAAAGGAGTCACAAACTAACCTCTCTCTAGTGTTGGGAGTCAAGGGCACGTGCCAGTAGCCCTTTGTAAGATCAATAGTGGTTAGATACTTAGCTCCACCCATCTGATATAGGGCTTCATCTGTTCTAGACATGGGGTAAGCATCTGATTGTGTGACTATTTAGTTTCCTGTAGTTCACACAGAACCTGGGGCTGCCATCCTTCTTTGGTACCAGCACCACAGGGAAGACCCAGGGACTGCTGGATTCCTGGATTACTCCCATTTCCAACATCTCCTGTATCTCTTCCCTCAGAGTCTGACTCATTCAGGCACCCTGAAAGGGGCCTGCTTTGTAGGTCTTTGGGGCCATGTATCCACATTGTGCTGTACCAGGTGGGTGCACCCTGGCTTCCCAGTGAACATGTCCCTAAACTCCTGTAACACTGTGCGGATTTCTCAAACCTGGGTAGGGAATAGCCACTGGGACATTGCTACCCCTTCCAATGAGGTGTCAGTTCAAGACTCACTGAGGAGATCAGTCACCAGACCCTTCTCAGATGCCTCCTGCCATCCACAGCAAATACTCAGCACAAGATCCTCTCTATCATGGTAAGGCTTCATCATGTTAACATGGTACAATTTGTGCCCCTGCCTCCTGCCTAGCAGTTCTACCATGTAGTTAACATCACTGACCTTCCTGAACACCTTGAAGGGTCCCTCCCAAGCTGCCTGCAGTTTATTGTGTCTGACAGGAATGACAACCATCACACCTCTTGCCCCACAACATACTCTCTGGCTAAAGCTTTTCTGTCATATCAGACCTTTTTCTGCTGTTGGACTCCTGTCAGGTATCCATGGGCCAAGCCCATGAGCTCCCTAAGCCTCGTCCTGAGGTTTAGGACATATGCCACAACATACTCCTTGTGGGATTCACACTTACCCTCCCCACTCATCTTGAATCAAATCTAAAGGCCCCGTCACCATATACCCATACAGCAACTTACGGAGTGAAAAACCTGTGTCTTCCTGGGGCACTTCTCTGTAAACAAACAATAGATGGGGCAAATATTTGTTCCATTCCCTCCTAAACTGGTCTGCAAATGCCCATAGCATGGTCTTTAGCATAGAGTTTAACCTCTCCACAAGACCGTTGGTATGGTAGGGGGTTGTCTTTAGGTTCTTCACTCCACAGCACTCCCACATACAAGCCATCAGGTCTGATATGAAATTGACACCTCAGTCAGTCAGTATTTATCTTGGGAAAACTACCCTGTTGAAAATCTCTAGCAAAGTATTTTCCACCTTTTCGGTCTTGGTGGAGGACAGAGCCACCACCTGAGTGTATCTAGTGGCATAATCTACTTCCACTAGGGTATACTTCTTCCCTGTGGAATTTGGGATACTCAGAGGCCCTACAATATCTACAGCTACCCTCTTAAATGGCTCCTCTATCATAGGCAAAGGCATCAAAGGTGCTTTGACTTGCATCCTGCCTTGACTACCTTTAGGCACTGCTCACAGGTCCTGCAGTCCCCTGTTACATCCCTGGCAATCTAAGGCCAATAAAAGTTCTGCATAATACGTCTCTTGGTCTGCTTTATGCCCATATGACCTGCAAAGGGAATGTCATGGGCTATGGCTAGAAGTGCCAGATGGTAGGCTATGAGCACTACCAACCGCTGTATCATCTCACCTTCTAGCCCTCGCTCAGGGGTCCACTCTCTATACAGTAGCTCTTTGTTCCAGTATACAGAATCCCCTTTTCCTTAAGAGTCAGGTACCTCCTAAGCTACCTCCCTTAAGCCTTGCAATGTATGGTCCGAGAGCTGAGCATGTCTCATCTCCTCTTTGCAACTCTTCCCAGCTTCCTCTCCACAGGAAGTCTGGTATCATCAGAGCAGTGCCTCACTATCAACCTGGGTACTACAACTCAGTTCTGCCCTTGCAGTCACTCTGTCTAAAGGAACATCAGTACCCACCAGAAGCTGTGGCTCACCTTCAGTCTCACTGCAGCAGGTTGGCTCCCTCCCTGAAGAACCCACATCACCAGTCCTGGCTTCAGGTGTGTGGTCTATCTGGGTCTCCCCCAGGATACCAGACCTACATGCCTGTCTCCAAGCCTGACTGTGTGTCACTGCATGCACACAAAGCACTGCATTATCAAAATCATTCCCTATCAAGACATCTGCAGGGATATCCTCAAAACACCTACTTGCTTGCTTCCTTTTCCATCCTCCCAGTCAAGGTGAACCCTGGACAAAGGCATTTGGAACGGTATCACTCCTAAAACTCTGATTGGAGTGGACTGCCCAAGCAAGTACTGCTCCTCTTTAACCACTGCAGGCTTCACAATGCTTATATCAGAGGCTGTGTCTTTCTTGGCAGTGGCCTTTTTTCCATGTACCAAGATCAGATATAAACTCTGCTAGTACTCCTGTTGTCTCCAGATAACTTACCACTGTCATTCTATCATTCCCACTTGCTGGGTCCCCCGCCTTTTTTCCCCATCTTGCCTCCGTGGACATCTATATGCTACATGGCCCCACTTGTTACATTTAAAACAGTTAATCCTTGATCTTGGCCATGTACCAAAACTAGTTGCTTCCCCTGTTACTGGCCGACTCTGTTTGGGTGGTTTAAGCTGCCCACCATGGGTACCATTATATCCATGTGCTGCACTGGGTATCCCTTTCTTGTGCAGTGATACCCTGCTTGCTAGCAGATTCTCAGGTCCTCTTGCAAAGTGCTGAGTCTCATGTCCTCGTGCAAAGTGCTAAGTGCTTTTTCCCTCACCAAAAGGTCTGCCAGCCCATGAAAAGTGGTGACCTCTCACCTACTCACCCACATATGAAAATAAGTGCTTAGTTCAGCAATATAATCACATACACTTTTATTTGCCTTGCGTCTATGCTCACAAAACTTTTTTTCTGTAAGCTTTAGGTGTTAAGTTAAAACATTGTAGTAAACAGTGCTTCACGTTTTCATAATCTAAACAATCAGTATCAGACAATTTAGAAACAATAATTGCAGCTTTACCATGGATTAAGCGGGTGAGGAACTGTACCCAGAGCCCTTGGTCAATATTATTCTATTTGCACACTCTTTCAAATATATGAATAAAACTATCAAAATTATCACCTTCTTGCTACTGAGGAAGAAGTTTACTGACCTTTATTCCTTCTGGAGAATGGTTACTCCCTTCGCCATTACTTCCATGACCTTGGAGATGAGTCAGCAATTCCTTTTCATTTTGCCTCTACCTCCCATTTTCTTTAGCTTCCCGACATCTCAGTCTCTCTTTTTCTTCAGCCTCCAAATGATGCAGTCTCTCTGATGACTCTAGTTCCAGTTTGTCTCTAGTTCTAGTTTGGCTTCCATTTCAAATCTCTAACTCTAGACAGATTTTTTACTCCTGTGTGGAAAAGTTGAACTGTCCTGTTTCTGTGGGCTGAAAATTCCCATCATCAAACTGATTGTCTTCCTGGTTGCTGGTCTATGCTGCCACTGCGATTAAAGCAGAAATCATTTCCCCTTTAGTCAGTTTGGTTTGCTCCAGTCCTTTGGCTTGGCACATCTCAGCCAATTGGTTCCGTGTCAGCTTGCCATAATCCTCTGCTGGCATCCTTGCTTGCTCTCACTGACTAACTGAGCTAACAAACAGTAAATAAATAAAACTAATGTGATATGAAACTCTGAATGTCTACCATGTGGCTGCTGGACAGTACAAACACCTTCTTTAGTGACTACTGCTTACAGGCTACAGGAATTCAATATCCACAACACTGCTCATCAGTGCGTGAGCATGTGATGATCCCACCACTGCTAACCAATAATGTAATGCCACCACTGCTACCAATATTTGATGGCCACCAATACGTGTCGCTCCCATGCTGTGTCAGTAATTAAGGAGCCTTAATTCTCACCACTGACACTGAAGCGGGATGTGCACTTGGAATACAAATGGATACACTCAGTATTTCCAGATGCAGACCTCTCTACATCAAGTACAATTTCCCTTAAGAACACACAGGGAACATGCTCATTCTGGGGTCTGGATGTCTCCCTCCAGGTCCCCAATAAGACTCCCCACTGGTACAGATGTAGGGTTAGGTCCTCAGCCGAGTGTCCAAAAAAAAATCCTCCAGCACCTTCTCTGTAAATCCAGTACTTTGTGCCCCTGCCCCAAGTAGCTGACACACACACTCTTTATGATTTAATTTTTACACACACACATACACACACACACACACACACACACACACACACACACACACACACACACAGGAAAGGTGGCACAGATTACCCGCTCTACCAACTTTGCCCAGACTATAAGGTAGTTATCACTGCCACCAGTCAGTACTATAAGGCTCTTAACAGGGTATCCAATTATACTGTGTAATATTAATACTAATACAACTGATAGTAGTTCACCAAGACAGGTAGGCCTTCTGGAGTGGCCCACACAGTGTCACCAAATAAACATAAGCACTCTCCAAGGTTAAGTGCTTTCTACAAGGATCAGCCACAATAAAAGTTTTAAATAATTTAATAATAAATAGTACATGAAAATACTGAATATATATTCACAGTAAACCACAGAGTTCAAATCACCAAAAATATTGAAATTAACATTGATGGACAGACTCATACAAATAAAACAAAACACTCCCTAAACTAAGCTTCACTATATTCTTGACTGAATCTAAAATAATTTTACTGTTCCCTAGTTAAGTTACTTACTACCACAAGGCAAGATGCTGTGGGTGAGGTTCTTTCTTTGTCAGGCTTCCCAAACAGAATACTCAATACTCTTGAAATTTCTCTTTGTAATATCCAAAATATAATTTCCAAGAGGGCTGGCAAAAGGACCTCATCTAGTCATCTGACTTTAGGTTCTCACCGTATTCCCCTTTAAAGCTGAGACAGGAATTTAGTACAGATGGCCACAGTACACAACTAAATGTCTATGGCAGTGCCTGGGCTCTTCCCCAGACCCAGTGGCTCTGGTCCTATTCAGCACTGTGGGGTTCCTTTTAATTGTTTAGCAGCTCATTTACATTCTCCTTATTTTTCCTTAAAGTTAACCTCTGCTGTGCCAGTATCCTCTATTAAAACATATACATTTAATTCACCTACAATAATACATGTACCTTTCTCTTCCTTTCAGCATGGTGCACTGTTGATACATTTCAACCATCACAAATACATTTTCAGCACAAGCATCTGTACAAATCAGTTTGATATACAAATGACATATAGATCTAATACATTTGTAACACAAGCATCTTGTATAAATCAGATTGATATTCAATGGACATATCATTATTTACAAAACTCCAGCTGGCTATGCTGGCAATTGCCCATATCATCACACATATAAGCATAAAATCCAAATTTCTTGAGTACAAAATAGAGCAAGTCTATCCCCTAGATTCAACAAGCCCTGCACGGTGTGCAGGAACAGTGCAGGACCTCCAGGAGGCAATATGTCTGCCATGCAATCCAGGAATAAGCTGCAGAGGTGTGCACGAGTGCTCCTGCAGTATTCCTGCATGGACGCAGCTCCTGTATGCAAATTACCCCATTTGCAGGTAAAAACCATGCAAATGAGTTGAATTTGTGATCCACAAAGCTGTCAGCCAGCCGTGCAGGACTAGTGTAATCTTCAGAAATGTACTCGGTTAGTAACCGAGTACATTTCTGCAAACTACAAAATAGAGCCATGACAGCTCCAAATAAAAGGTGTATATAACGTGTAAAGCATGCCAATGGCCAAATATATGGCCATTGGCATAGGAAACAGTTAAAAAAAAAAGAAAAAATAACTTTTATTTTTTTTTTTTAGCTGATTTCGGCTGTTTAAACATAGGGCAGCGGCACGCAAATGGGATCAAGCTAAAAATAAAAAAGTAACCTAAAATAAGCATTCTAACCAAAATCACTATTTTACCATTACACTCAATAGCAGGCAAAAGACAACATGATCAGTGAATAGTGGTTGCTAAGGGGGGGAAATACTGTAAGCAGATTGGAGCCCTGTTGCTCGGGTTTGCCCTTAGCTTAGCAGAGCTAAGCAAGGGGGTGTGTCTGAGGCTGCCTAGCCCTCTTTACATTGCCTAAGCGGGTGTGTGCGCCACACACCAGGTTTTAAAGAAAAAAAAAAGTAAACCAGGAAATAGCAGCTCTGTGCACATTTGAGCACTGTGTTTGCGCAGCCCTGGCCTTAAACAGGACAGCAATGGGAAGGGAAAACAGTAGTAGGAAGGTAATCAAGGAGAACTAGCATAGCTGGCAGATGAAATGTATCAGAATCAGTCAATTACACAAGCAGCAGACCAGCCCAGCCCAGAACACTAATATAAACTATGCAAACACCTTTCCCTCTGTTTTTTCCCACATAATCTACACCACCGATGCATACAAGTGGGGAAATTTTAACAAACAAAAACAACAAAATGATAGGGGCTGCAGTAGCTATCATACATCAACATATGGAGGAGGCTGAGGGTGGTGAGGATGAGAATGCTGTCGACCAACCCACAGTGAGGAGACAGAGAAGAGTATACAGACCCAGGGTAATCTACCAGGGGATACATGAGCTGGAGATAGCGGAGCATGATAGGGTAGACAGGGACCTCCTACAGCAAATTGTTGATCTGTGCCGGCCACGCCTCACACAGAACTAGCAGAGAGGAACCCATCCCAGTGGATACAGGTATGTGTGGGCCTAAGAATACTAGCCAGAGGTACCTTCCAAAAGCCAACTGGGGATATCATGGGGTTCTCACAGGCATCAGCATCCAGGGTACTCCACCAGTTCCTGGATGCCATGTCAGCACATGCCGGTGAGCACGTATATTTCCCCAACACCCATGAGGCATTGGACAGCAATATGCATCTCAAATTGTCATTGTATGTGCCATTCTACACAATATGATCTTTCAGAAACAGCTGCAGCAGGAACAGCATGGAGCAGGGCCACACAGCCCTCCACCATTGCCAAGGCTTGCACAGGCACAGAATGACTCAGAGGAACAACCTGAGCCTGCCCCAGTAGGCAGAAGGAGGCATGCCTAGTATACCCTGGCCTTGTCAAAGAGGCAACGCATAGTACATACACTGACACAGTAGGGACCCAGGGAATGATACCTCTCTCTGACTCACGCATACAGTAAAGGGATGCCAAACATGACACTACCTGTGCTCAGCCATGTATAGGGCATGTACTATGTGCATCCAAAATAGGCAGCCCTCCTGCAGCATCCTCAATACTGGCACACCCACAAGGTAAGTCATTCTTCTTAACAATTGCAGAATGGAGTAGTATGTGTTGTTACTTGTATCTATGCTATGGATGTGAGCATGCAAGGGAATTGGGTGGCTGAATGGGATGCCAGCAGATAGTAGACAACTATAGTGGCAGCATGAGATCTGTAACAAATACTGGTGTTACCATAGTAGCCAGTACTACACATGGTGACAAAACCCACTGCAGGAAATGTGATGGGCAACATGTGTGTCCATATTGGACACACATGGGGTTGGGAGGGTGGCCTAATGGTTAAGGTGTTTGCCTTACAAACACAAGATACAGGGTTTGAATCTCACAGGAGATAACTGGCTAGGCTTAAAATGGCACACAAGAGCAGTTAGCCTAGTACTAACCTATGAACCTATGAACCTATGACACACACATGCCAGTCAGGGAGGTTCACATACCCAACAACTGTCTCAGCCAGCAGGACAGGTATAGAAAAACACAAACAAAGGCTGTGGTAAGGCCTCTGAATGATGGCTATGGGTAACCCCCCCCCAGGCCTACACAGACAGACTACATCAGGCCAGACAGTGGGATGCTAGTTCTGAAGGGTAAGAAGTCAGAAGCTGATATGTAGATCAATCAAACCTAAGACCTGTAGTACACTGATATGCCTCTAGTCAACATGATAGGTTAGAATACAGAATGAAATGGAGTACCTGACATACCAGTACAGTCATAGCAAATGTATACAGGTGTCAGGTGTGCCCCCCCAATCCTATGTAAAAATGTAGAAAAAGTCAGGTGTGCCCCCAATCCTATGTAGAAATGTAGAAACAGTCAGGTGTGCCCCCCAATCCTATGTAGAAATGTAGAAACAGTCAGGTGTGCCCCAATCCTATGTAGAAATGTAGAAACAGTCAGGTGTGCCCCCCAATCCTATGTAGAAATGTAGAAACAGTCAGGTGTGCTCCCCAATCCTATGTAGAAATGTAGAAACAGTCAGGTGTGCCCCCCAATCCTATGTAGAAATATAGAAACAGTCAGGTGTGCCCCCCAATCCTATGTAGAAATGTAGAAACAGTCAGGTGTGCCCCCCAATCCTATGTAGAAATGTAGAAACAGTCAGGTGTGCCACCCCAATCCTATGTAGAAATGTATCTTTGTATCTTTTGGGTGTCCGAGCTTTTTGGAGACGTTGGCTGACAACATCATCAGGTTTTGTTTCAGCAGTTGGACTCTTTACATTTTTTCGTTGTTGTTGGTGGTTCCTGATGGCGGAGTCGAACGACGTTTCCTTGGCTTTATTGGACAGAGAGGAGCTTGCCACGCTTCGGTCGGAAGTGACGGCACTCCAAACGGATGTAAGCAAACTCCTTGCATTGGTTAGCAACTTAACTGAAGCTATCAGCGTAGGAGCCACTGTGGTGAGTTCACCGGTAAACCAAAATTGTGTTTCCAACGGTAGGAACATGCCATGTTCTAACGAAACAACAGATACGGAAGCGATTCCAAATGGACAAGGGCAATGTAATGAGTTGCAAACAGATTCACTATCGGGCAGAGCTCCAGCAGTGAGAGACACAAATCTGTCGCCGGAAGCGGACATTACATTCGATTTTAGCCTCATACAATCGGACAACGAGAATAGACGTATTGGGACTAAACCGAAAACCAGAGAAGGTTGCAGGACTTATTCAAACATTGTAAGGAGGAATGAAGCTACCAAAGGTACAGACATTAACTTAGCATTATCCGACAATGTACGTGACTTTGATCGTATGGGCTTCGATGCCCATCAATATAAGAAAGGCATTAATAACATTGACATATTTTTAAATGACGAAATTATTTTTAAAAACGATGACTGCAGAAATGAACAGTTTAACCAACGTGGAAGAAATCATAGCACGACAGTGGACAATATAAAGACTAAAATTTTATTGCTTGGAAAAAAGTTAATCCAAGCCAAAAGCATAAAAACTGATAGTGCATATTTAAAGCAATGTTTAAACCTAAAAATTGTACCGAAAGGGATAAGGTTTTTTAAACTCCCTTTGGGTATAGACTATAGTAATGACAATATAATTGATTTTAACAGTATGTTTGATGATTTTGGATTTATGTACATGAAAAAATTGTTGAAACACAATGAGATTAAGGCTGAGGTTCTTACTAAGGACATTGGCAATTTAAATGAAGAGATTATTACAGATGCTAACTTTGACTTATGGGGTGATTTGTATCACAAACAGTTTTCCATCGCGGAAATCAAAGCCATGTTAATACACAGTAGGAAATTAAGGAAGATAGATAGGGATGCACTCAGTTATCAGAATAATAGAGCTTATGTATGGCCCAACGACAACAGGAGGGGAGCAAATAATCATGAGAGACAATATGAGGGCAATGACAGAATGGATAGAAACAAGCATGAGACGAATTTTCAAGGGGGAAGATTCTTCCCTGCACCGAAACATTACAGAAGGTAACATTATTGAAGAGGAAGGACCCTGCTGTAGGGTTACCTATTGTAACAGACATGTCGATAGATGTAACACAAAGTGAAAGGGGAGAGTACTTCCCAGTATTAACCAGTGAAACATCTTGTGTGGACTCTCTACCTAACAAGCAGATTATTCATACCTACAATGGATTTAATGTATTCAATTACACGGATACTCAGGTACAACAAGAATGTTTTACCCTATTTAGTAAGGGTATGAAATACATACCTACAAGTCAGTTTAATTTAGTGGACACGATAAAAGAGGTAAAATATTTTAGTCGTAGGCTGAATCTATCCCTATTATTTGACAAAGCACAGGATAAGAAATAGATACTTATAATAAAAGGTTAACTAGGAAAAGTGTTTTTGTGCCTAACTACCATCCAAGTGTTACACTATGAGCAATTAGTATGTAAAGATGTATATAGGTTATACAGTGACATTAGAACAAACAGGGAATATGTGAATATATTTACTGACAATTTAAATATCGATGAGAGGAAGTGTCTTCAATTTTTGAGAAATAGCCCATCAATAAGAATTATGAAACCCGATAAGGGGGGGGGCATTGCTTTATATAATATGTTAGACTATAATAGTGAAATTTTCAACATTTTATATTCTTCTGGGAATTATGAAGCTATATCTATGAATCAAGTCAACATAGGTTACAAAAGAATAGACTTAGCCATAGAAGAATATTTACTAGATAGTAGAATAACAAATGAAATTTATCAATTCATTCGAGTTGAACATCCCATAATGGCCAAGATTGTAGGCATTCCGAAAATACATAAGAATGTGGAACACCCCCCTTTTAGGCCTATAATTTCTGGCTCTTATTCCAAGACTTTTAGGATAGGGGTAGCAATAGACGAATGGACTAAACATGTGTATAAGAAGGTACAGCACCTAACAAAAGACTCATGGGACTTCTTGGGTAAACTTACACCTGATCTATGGAGAAAGGACTTAATATTTCTCACCAGTGATGTAACGGAGCTGTTTTCTTGTATCCCCAGAGATATAGGTTTAGATTTTTTTCACAACAGCTTGCGTAAATTTTCCACTTTAAGTAGTGACAGGGTGAATTTAATTGTTGACATGATGGGAATAGTCCTTGATTATAACTATTTACAATTTCAAGGTGAGTTATTTAGGCAAATAAAAGGGGTAGCCATGGGTGCATCTTGCGCCCCCATCTATGCTAATATGGTCATGTTAGAATGGGAGACTGAGTACATCTTTAAAAGTAAATATTATAACAAAATTCAGTTGTACACTAGATTTTTGGATGACTTGTTCATATTATGGAGTGGTTCTATGGATGAGGTGACAGAATTTATGGATTACATCAACAATACCACCACATTTTTGAAGTTCACACATACTATTGACAAAGTAGGGATTCCATATTTAGATACCTATATTAGCAACAATGGGAAGAACTTTACGTCTAGAATTTATAGAAAAGGTACCTTTTCCAACGACTACCTTAATTTTGGTAGCAACCACCCACCTCACATATTTAACAATGTATTTAAAGGGCAGTGCATTCGTGCTGCCCGCATGTCATCAGACAGGGTGGTTATGGAAGCAGAGTTGATTACTATCTATGACATGTTTTTGAACAGAGGATACCCTAAGGATATGTTAGACAATACTATGGATTATGTGAAAGGTGAATGGGGTAAAAAATATCAACCACTTTTGGGTATCCCATTTATTAACAAAGACAAAAATGCAAAAACATGTGACAATTTTATATGTGTGATTAGATTTAACCCTTATTCCAATTTGGTTAGGGAAATTTTGTATAGGTATTGGAATATTTTAACATTGAATGATGATGAGGGTATGTTTGTGGGTAAACAACCTACAATTGTGTATAAGACAGCATCAAACTTGAAACATTTGTTTGAGCAAGGAAATACACACAAGAAGCAGGCTAGAGGTACCACCAGATGTGGGGTATGCAGACAATGCAATTATATAAATATAAGTAAAATTATAAAATTGAATAATGTTATGAAAACACATATAAAATGCTGCAGGGGGAATTGCAATACACAAAGAGTGGTATATTTAGCCACTTGTACAGCCTGTTCAGCTTACTACATCGGAAAAACTGAAAGGAAGTTTAAAACCAGGATTTATGAACACTTACACAAGATAAAAAAGAAAGACACGAATAATGCATTAAGCAGACATATTTGCGAAAAAGGAATTAGTCATAATTTTAGATTTGCCATCATTGATCAAATTAGCACAGTCAATAGTGAAGGTAATTGGAAGAGCAGACTGTCAGCATTGGAAAGTAGATGGCAGATCTTCTGCGATGCAACAAACAATCCTGGTTTAAATGACTTTATAAGTATAAAACCCTTTCTACAGTTAAATATGTGAACATCATTCATTTTATCTTTAATTTGCTTCATATCATTCCCAGTTTTTTTAAATATTAGGCTTTTAAATATTAGACTCTTAATACCACTTCTTAGATCTTATTATACATTTTATATACTCCACATAAGACACAAGCCTCTCTTAAATAGCAGATTTTTATTTTAATTTTAATTTTAATTTTAATTCCAACTTTTGTACCCCCATGAATTTCTCATCAGTGGGCTATTTTGTTTTAATGTTGATCAAATTTTATGCATCCCTATGTATTTTTACACATCCTATTATATACTGTATTTTTATACATCCCATTATATACATTATTTATACATTATTTTTACATATCAGCCTTCATATATATGTGTTTCAAATTATTAATTTATACACACCACACAGAAACAGTTTATTTATTCCTGAGTTTTATATTAAGTGTCACTATTATTACTACTTTTGTAAATTTTAAGGTCATTATATTTATATTTATATTTATATTAGATCATACCAGAGTTCATTACATATGCTCTTTATATTTCACACTTATTTTTCAACAGTTTATGGTGAATAACAGTTCATTGAGTAGCTACAGTAGTGCAAGTATGGATAGTTTTTATGAATGTGTACATGTATACTTTAGTGTCACTTTGCAATATGATTCGCCTAACATATACAGTTGTGCAGGTTTTTAATGTGTTAATCCAATAAGTTCTTGAATTAAGTGTGTTTTGAGTTATGATCAAGCACATCAGATGTTTCTTACATACTACAGGACGGTTACAATTTATATTGCAATTTTTGCATTTTCAGTATGGTGCTTTAAGTAATTTCAAGAGATCATGTGATTTTTGGCACCAAAATTAGTTTAA
Source organism: Protopterus annectens (assembly GCF_019279795.1). Taxonomy (NCBI): domain Eukaryota; kingdom Metazoa; phylum Chordata; order Ceratodontiformes; family Protopteridae; genus Protopterus; species Protopterus annectens. Next base: position 1,254,004,262 of record NC_056744.1, on the reverse strand, counting down.
ATAAGGTTTTTGGCATTGTAAATATGGTTCTGAGGAAGTCTGAGATGTAACAGACGAAAGCGCTTAACCACTCATTGGGATTTATTGCTATTATTGTGTGTGCGGAATAAAATTGAAGATTGTATCTTTTGGGTGTCCAAGCTTTTTGGAGACGTTGGCTGACAACATCATCAGGTTTTGTTTCAGCAGTTGGACTCTTTACATTTTTTCGAGGTTCTTTCTTTGTCAGGCTTCCCAAACAGAATACTCAATACTCTTGAAATTTCTCTTTGTAATATCCAAAATATAATTTCCAAGAGGGCTGGCAAAAGGACCTCATCTAGTCATCTGACTTTAGGTTCTCACCATATTCCCCTTTGAAGCTGAGACAGGAATTTAGTACAGATGGCCACAGTACACAACTAAATGTCTATGGCAGTGCCTGGGCTCTTCCCCAGACCCAGTGGCTCTGGTCCTATTCAGCACTGTGGGGTTCCTTTTAATTGTTTAGCAGCTCATTTACATTCCCCTTATTTTTCCTTAAAGTTAACCTCTGCTGTGCCAGTATCCTCTATTAAAACATATACATTTAATTCACCTACAATAATACATGTACATTTCTCTTCCTTTCAGCATGGTGCACTGTTGATACATTTCAACCATCACAAATACATTTTCAGCACAAGCATCTGTACAAATCAGTTTGATATACAAATGACATATAGATCTAATACATTTGTAACGCAAGCATCTTGTATAAATCAGTTTGATATTCAATGGACATATCATTATTTACAAAACTCCAGCTGGCTATGCTGGCAATTGCCCATATCATCACACATATAAGCATAAAATCCAAATTTCTTGAGTACAAAATAGAGCAAGTCTATCCCCTAGATTCAACAAGCCCTGCACGGTGTGCAGGAACAGTGCAGGACCTCCAGGAGGCAATATGTCTGCCATGCAATCCAGGAATAAGCTGCAGAGGTGTGCACGAGTGCTCCTGCAGTATTCCTGCATGGACGCAGCTCCTGTATGCAAATTACCCCATTTGCAGGTAAAAAACATGCAAATGAGTTGAATTTGTGATCCACAAAGCTGTCAGCCAGCCGTGCAGGACTAGTGTAATCTTCAGAAATGTACTCGGTTAGTAACCGAGTACATTTCTGCAAACTACAAAATAGAGCCATGACAGCTCCAAATAAAGGGTGTATATAACGTGTAAAGCATGCCAATGGCCAAATATATGGCCATTGACATAGAAAACAGTTAAAAAAAAGAAATAAATTACTTTTATTTTTTTTTAGCTGATTTAGTCTGTTTAAGCGTAGGGTAGCGCACGCAAATGGGATCAAGCTAAAAATAAAAAAGTAACCTAAAATAAGCATTCTAACCAAAATCACTATTTTACCATTACACTCAATAGCAGGCAAAAGACAACATGATCAGTGAATAGTGGTTGCTAAGGGGGGGAAATACTGTAAGCAGATTGGAGCCCTGTTGCTCGGGTTTGCCCTTAGCTTAGCAGAGCTAAGCAAGGGGGTGTGTCTGAGGCTGCCTAGCACTCTTTACATTGCCTAAGCGGGTGTGTGCGCCACACACCAGGTTTTAAAGAAAAAAAAAAGTAAACCAGGAAATAGCAGCTCTGTGCACATTTGAGCACTGTGTTTGCGCAGCGCGCCCCTGGCCTTAAACAGGACAGCAATGGGAAGGGAAAACAGTAGTAGGAAGGTAATCAAGGAGAACTAGCATAGCTGGCAGATGAAATGTATCAGAATCAGTCAATTACACAAGCAGCAGACCAGCCCAGCCCAGAACACTAATATAAACTATGCAAACACCTTTCCCTCTGTTTTTTCCCACATAATCTACACCACCGATGCATACAAGTGGGGAAATTTTAACAAAAAAAACCAACAAAATGATAGGGGCTGCAGTAGCTATCATACATCAACATATGGAGGAGGCTGAGGGTGGTGAGGATGAGAATGCTGTCGAACAACCCACAGTGAGGAGACAGAGAAGAGTATACAGACCCAGGGTAACCTACCAGGGGATACATGAGCTGGAGATAGCGGAGCGTGATAGGGTAGACAGGGACCTCCTACAGCAAATTGTTGATCTGTGCCAGCCACGCCTCACACAGAACTAGCAGAGAGGAACCCATCCCAGTGGATACAGGTATGTGTGGGCCTAAGAATACTAGCCAGAGGTACCTTCCAAAAGCCAACTGGGGATATCATGGGGTTCTCACAGGCATCAGCATCCAGGGTGCTCCACCAGTTCCTGGATGCCATGTCAGCACATGCCGGTGAGCACGTATATTTCCCCAACACCCATGAGGCATTGGACAGCAATATGCATCTCAAATTGTCATCGTATGTGCCATTCTACACAATATGATCTTTCAGAAACAGCTGCAGCAGGAACAGCATGGAGCAGGGCCACACAGCCCTCCACCATTGCCAAGGCTTGCACAGGCACAGAATGACTCAGAGGAACAACCTGAGCCTGCCCCAGTAGGCAGAAGGAGGCATGCCTAGTATACCCTGGCCTTGTCAAAGAGGCAACGCATAGTACATACACTGACACAGTAGGGACCCAGGGAATGATACCTCTCTCTGACTCACGCATACAGTAAAAGGGATGCCAAACATGACACTACCTGTGCTCAGCCATGTATAGGGCATGTACTATGTGCATCCAAAATAGGCAGCCCTCCTGCAGCATCCTCAATACTGGCACACCCACAAGGTAAGTCATTCTTCTTAACAATTGCAGAATGGAGTAGTATGTGTTGTTACTTGTATCTATGCTATGGATGTGAGCATGCAAGGGAATTGGGTGGCTGAATGGGATGCCAGCAGATAGTAGACAACTATAGTGGCAGCATGAGATCTGTAACAAATACTGGTGTTACCATAGTAGCCAGTACTACACATGGTGACAAAACCCACTGCAGGAAATGTGATGGGCAACATGTGTGTCCATATTGGACACACATGGGGTTGGGAGGGTGGCCTAATGGTTAAGGTGTTTGCCTTACAAACACAAGATACAGGGTTTGAATCTCACAGGGGATAACTGGCTAGGCTTAAAATGGCACACAAGAGCAGTTAGCCTAGTACTAACCTATGAACCTATGAACCTATGACACACACATGCCAGTCAGGGAGGTTCACATACCCAACAACTGTCTCAGCCAGCAGGACAGGTATAGAGAAACACAAACAAAGGCTGTGGTAAGGCCTCTGAATGATGGCTATGGGTAACCCCCCCAGGCCTACACAGACAGACTACATCAGGCCAGACAGTGGGATGCTAGTTCTGAAGGGTAAGAAGTCAGAAACTGATATGTAGATCAATCAAACCTAAGACCTGTAGTACACTGATATGCCTCTAGTCAACATGATAGGTTAGAATACAGAATGAAATGGAGTACCTGACATACCAGTACAGTCATAGCAAATGTATACAGGTGTCAGGTGTGCCCCCCCAATCCTATGTAAAAATGTAGAAAAAGTCAGGTGTGCCCCCAATCGTATGTAGAAATGTAGAAACAGTCAGGTGTGCCCCCAATCCTATGTAGAAATGTAGAAACAGTCAGGTGTGCCCCCCAATCCTATGTAGAAATGTAGAAACAGTCAGGTGTGCTCCCCAATCCTATGTAGAAATGTAGAAACAGTCAGGTGTGCCCCCCAATCCTATGTAGAAATATAGAAACAGTCAGGTGTGCCCCCCAATCCTATGTAGAAATGTAGAAACAGTCAGGTGTGCCCCCCAATCCTATGTAGAAATGCAGAAACAGTCAGGTGTGCCACCCCAATCCTATGTAGAAATGTTGAAACAGTCAGGTATACCCCCCCAATCCTATGTAGAAATGTAGAAACAGTCAGATTCAGCCCCCAAGCCTATGTAGAAACAGTCAGGTGTGCCCCCCAATCCTATGTAGAAATGTAGAAACAGTCAGATGTGCCCCACCAATCATATGTAGAAATGCAGTAACAGTCCGATATTCCTCCCAATCCGATGTAGACACATTGTAACAGTCAGGTGTGCCCCCCCCCAATCATATGTAGAAATGTAGAAACAATCAAATGTGCCCCCCAATCCTATGTAGAAATGTAGTAACAGTCTGATGTGCCCCCCCCCATCTGATGTAGACACGCTGTAACAGTCAGGTGTGCCCCCAATCCTATGTAGAAATTTAGTAACAGTCAGGTCTGCCCCCCAATCTGATGTAGAAATGTAGTAACATGTCTGTGTAGCTATAATACCAGTGGAGCACAGATGACCTGAGGTGGCCAAGGTAGCAGGATAGATTGTAGCATTTGTACAATATGCAGGTATGCATGTGTTAGGTTGGTGTGTGCTTCATATTGTGTGAGAGTGGTCAGTATGTATGCATGGTGAGGTATGACCTGGTGGCCATTGCCCAGTACTGCCGATGACAGGGCCAAGTCCTCACAACTGCAGCGCCAAACGCAATGCTCCTCAGTATAACACATTCTAGCAGTAAGCCATTGTAAATGTATGGAGATAATATGTGTCACCATTTGAAAGATGGACATGGCATGATTGTTGGGCCAGATATACAAGAAGTACACAGGGGAACGTACCCCAGACAGACAGTGTATAATGTGTAACTATGAAATGGACACACCCTTGGAATTGTACATACAGATTTGCTTCACATTATCTGGGCTTGTAGTAGGGAATACCGATGTCATCTGGCCAATCACTCGCAGATGACATAGGTCATAGGAATGATGTATTGAGAAACAGCTGATGCCCCTGCACAAGGCAGCATAAGTGGAATTCCACATGCATATCTGTGAGTCAGATGCAAGTAGTGTCCATAGCACACATGCACCCAGGTCACCCAACCAACACCCACAGGTACCTCTCCGGTCTTATCCCTGCTGTTGGGAATGGGTACAATATGACCCCCCCACCTGTGTATGGCAATAGCAAAAGAATCCAGCATGCAGTGCAGGTGTCCCATGCAGGTGTGTCCCTAGCTGTAAGCAACACCCTGCCAGCATCCACACCACCTGATCAATACTGACAGAAAGTATTGGCATGAACACCTAGCACACCTACCCTGTCACCCAGGGGAATATACTGTATGGCAGTCTGGTACTGCAGGACTGACAGAATGCAACAGCCTGCTACAGCTGGCCTGCACCTCTAACAAATGGTCTACAGTCATCTGCCAAATACCTGCATCTCACCTGTACTGCCAATGTATGTTATGTCATGGACTCCCAAATAAAATATAACACAATCCACAGAACCCATATGCAAGGCCATGTGGACAAACCACAGTAACATGTCCACCATGTCCCACTGCATGAACTGTGGACCAACACCAATACACTGCTGTGATGAGGTGATAACTATAGGGAAAGTATCAGGGAATGTTTGCATAATGTATGGAAGAGGATAGAATAATAGAGGGGGGGTGGGAGCATGGTCAGCATGGAATGTGTGAAGTCCGAAACAGCCGTGTGCACATACTATCCCTGGCTGCAAACACAAAAATGGGTGGCTTCAAACCTGCCCATACACCACAATAGGGGCAATGTCCTGATTTATGACCCCTGCCTCTGGGTAACCTGTGTGAATCTGTACAGCTGTGAGGTATTGCCACAGCAAGATAAGGTCATACTGTCACATGGATGTACAAGTATGGGATCCTCTGTCACCTCTGTACCAAGGTGCTGAACCAGTTGCACAGAGCCAGCAGCAAGTGTCTGCAGCTCCCCCTCCAGAATGGCATTAGTTTGCAGGACTATGTAGGCATCTGACCACAATACTGGACACAGCTGCATTCACCTGTGTTCCAAAGGACATCACTGCGAGCAGAAAATGTCTACCTGAGAGTACTGGAGGACATAAAACATCACAGTGTATAACACTACACATGTCTGACTATCTCTGCTAACACCAGGACCATGTAGCAGAAGCAGCACAGACACAATTACCTACAGTACTCACTATCTCTTGCCCAGTTTGACCCCATATTGCCAACTGATCTACAGATATCCTGCAGAAACAGTTTGCTAGCTGTAGGTGTAGAACACAAAAGTCTTCACTGGAGTACAAGCTACCTGGAATGGATCCACACATTCAATACAGAAGGGCATACTGGGCATGCTCCCACACTTAAAGAAATGAAGCCCATGTCTGGCAAGAACAGTCGACCATACATATCTGACAGTTACAGATGTTAGTGCATACACTCCTCAGTATGCACCAGTCATGCTTTGCACACACATTGGATAGGAATACACACATATATCCAAAGACAACACACTATAATATGCCAAAAGTACACATACATAGATGTGTGGAAGAGAGTGACAAAGAGCCTTCCATCTTGAGGCCTGTCCCACCCAGCACACAGCCAAATGGCTACAACCACATGATGTGTAAATGTCACTCACTGTAGAAATTAGCCACTAGTATCCCTCAGCATTATAGACTCTATGGTGCTAGTGCTGTGCAACATGACTGTAAATGGCAGTAGTCATCTAGCAGTTGTCTACACGTACCTGCAGAATATAAACCTGTGTGTGCCTGAGTGTGGTGTGTCTACCTCTAGATGAATGGGTTATGGCCCATGCACACACACTGCCTTCCCCATAGCCCTACTATGGCAAGTCTGCTGTCAGTCACTGTGAAATACACCTTTGGGGAATGAGTAGCCCATTAATATCTGTGACACATCCTATAACTGCGCAATGCTGTAGTGTGATATACCTAGTTAGGTAGGAGTTCTAATCCCAGATGTGGCAACTGTGTGTGTGTCTGTGTATTTGTCTGTTTAGGGATCAGTGCTTTTTAGGCTAGTCACACTCACTACAATTCAAATGCCCTACTTAGTTAAGCCTGCTGATGTCATTCACTTTGAAATACACCTTTGGGGAAGTGATAGTCCAGTAATTTCTGTGACATGTCCTATAAGTGCATAATGTTGTAGTGGGATAAACTAGTTAGGTAGGAGTTCTAATCCCAGACATAGCAGCTGCGTGTGTGGGTGTGTATCTGCCTGTGTAGGGAGCAATGCTTTTTAGGCTAGTCACACTCACTACAATTCAAATGCCCTACTTACGCAATCCTGCTGATGTCATTCACTTTGAAATACACATTTGGGTAAGACGTAGCCCAGTAATCTCTGTGGCATGTCCTATAACTGTGTAATGCTGTAGTGTAATAAACTAATAAGATAGGAGTTCTATTCCCAAACATGGCACCATTGGATGTTTTTGTGTTTGTCTGTGTAGGGAGCAATGCTTTTGAGGCCATTCACAGTCACTACAACCTCCATTGCCATTCTTTGGCAAGACTGCTGATGTCATTCCCAGTGAAATACACCTTTGAGGAACTAGTAGTCCAGTAATCCCCACGGTGATTCCTATAACAGAGTAATGCTGTAGCGTGATACAATCATTTGGTAGGGGTTCTATTCCCAGACATGGCAAGTGTGTTTGCTGTGTAGAGAGCAATGCTTTTGAGGCCATTCACAGTCATTACAAAGTACAGTTGTGTACACTTACCATAAATGTAGATGTTCGAGTGTATTCACTGTTGCAGTCATTACATTTGGGTAATCCTGCTGACAGGTTGCCCTCAGTCGGCCTGAATTCCAAAGTCCTGGGTCCTGCATCAGCTGCTGTCACCCCTTCCCTGACGTCAGGTCGTCAGGGGTATAAAAGATGGGGCCGACGTCATTTTCTTTAGTTTTTCTTGCCCCCTAAAAGGGTAGCCAAAATTTTTATATATATATATATATATATATATATATATATATATATATATATATATATACAAGCACCAATATAAACTTTACCTTCATCTACAAGCAAATACACCACATAGGTTGTATAAATCAGAGAAGGAAAGATAGGTTCCATCGGAAGAAAAGGGGGATGGTGGGTGGGTAACCTGGACTGCAATAGTGAATACACTCGAACATCTACATTTATGGTAAGTGTACACAACTGTACTATGTTCTTTGTGTTTCACTGTTGCAGTCATTACATTTGGGAAGAGTTCCAAAGCTATGGATGGGAGGCTGCAGCTAAACAGAGTTAGGAGCGGCTATGAGGCCCTGCAGAACTGCAGTGGCAAAGCCTGCCCTGGATTTAGAGTAGAGTGGTAGATGATAGTGCTTTGTAAAGGTGTGCACTGAAATCCAAGTAGCAGCCTCTAAAATGTCCTTGGTTGGTACTCCCCTGAGAAAGGCTGCTGAAGTGGCTGCAGCTCTGGTTGAATGTGGCCTAATGCCCTTGGGCACTGGCTTGCCATGGTGTAAGTAGCAGAAATTAATGCAGTGGCCTATCCACTTTGAAATAGTCTGCTCTGAGATAGTCTTTCCTTGTGATCCTGCAGCATATGCCACTATTAATTGCTCTGTCTTTCTGAAACCTTTGGTTCTGTCCAAGTAGAATCTAAGCTGTCTGTGTACATCCAAAGAATGCAGAATTCTCTCTCCCTTGTTCTGTGGATTTGGACAAAAAGTTGACAGATGAATAGTTTGGTTAAGAGCCACACTGGACACCACCTTAGGTATAAATGTTGGGTTTGTCCTCAGAGAGACCCTGTCTGGATAAAAAAAATGATAAAAGGTTCCACAGCCATGAGTGCCTGTAGCTCTGAAACTCATCTTGCAGAAGTTATTGCTAGAAGCAGAGCTGTTTTCCAAGATAAAAACTTTATATCAGCAGTAGCAGCTGACTAAAAAGGAGGCAGGGTGAGTTTTTTCAAGACATAGTTAAGGTCCCATGCAGGCATTGGTTATCTCCTTGGAGGCCTTAAATTTTTGGGTCCTCTGAGGTACTGCTTTAATAAGGGATGAGAAAAGATTGGTGGCTCTGTGTTGTAATGAGCCAAAATGGCAGAGGCATGAATTTTAATAGATAAAAAAATAGGCCTTTGTCCAGCATCTCAGTTAAGTATTGCAAAATCTGAGGAATATTTGGCACAGCTGTATCAGTCCCTTGTGCCTGATTCCAAGCACAGAATCTCTTCCATTTTCCAGTGTAAGATTTTCTAGTACTAGGCCTTCTGGCTTCCAAAATGACATCCATCCCAGCTTTACTTTGAGGTCTGTTTTGTATGACTACATTATCCACCATGCTGCCAGGTTTAAGGTCCTGAGTTGGCTGTGCAAGATCTGATTGTTTTGCTGGAACAGTAGATGAGGTATTTGAGGTAAGGTCCAAGCTGGGCATTGAGACAAGTTCCTTAGTATTGGATACCAGTACTGGCGTGGCCAGTCTGGGGCAATTAGTATCATCTTTGGCTTCTCCTGTCTGACCTTTAAGAGTACCTTGGGGAGAACAGGCAGTGGGGGAAAGGCATATACTGATAGGTTTTTCCAGCTGAAAGATAGGGCGTCCACTTTCCATGCTTGTCTGTGATGAATCCTTGTGCAGAATCCTTTTAGTTGGTAGTTGTGTGGGGAGGCAAATAGATCTATGTCCGGGCATACTCATTTCCTTGTTATGCTGAAGACTTGTGGATTCAGCTGCCACTCGTGGTGATCCATGAGGTTTCTGCTTAATTCATCTGCCAGAGTATTTTTCCTTCCTGGCAGGAATTGTGCCTGCAGATGTACTTGGTAAGTCAATGCTGTGTCCCACAAAGTCATGGATAGTCTGCAAATGGGGTAAGAATGTGTGCCCCCCTGCTTGTTTATGTACCACATGACCGTGGTGTTGTCTGTCTTTATCAGTAGTTGTGCTGGATGAAGTAGGTCCTTGAAGGCTGTCAGGGCATTTTGAATAGCTAGCATCTCTTTTTGATTGATATGTAGATGCATTTGGTTTGAGTCCCATGTGCCCTGAATGCATCTTCCTGCCATGTGGGCCCCCCAGGCATAATCTGATGCATCCATTGTTAGTGTCTGCCTGGCTGGGGGTAATGTGAATGGCTGTCCCTTGTTTTGGTGACAAGCCTTTGCCCACCATCGAAACTCCTGTTGAAGGCAGGGAATGAGAGTAATCATAGTTTCCAGGCTGTGGCAATGTTGAGTCCAAACACTTTTTAGGTCCCATTGTAGTTTCTTCATATGCAGTCTTGCATATGGAATTAGTAGAATGCAGGATGCCATGAAGCACAAAGCCTGCAGAACTTTTCTTGCAGATAACTGGGCCTTTGTTGCCACATTTTGAAATAGGTAGTCAGTTGCCTTTGTTTGTCTGGCGTGAGATAAGCCATCTGGGCAGTTGTATTTAAGCTTGCACCCATTAATATGATCTCTTGAGAGGGTACTAGTTTTGATTTATTTTCATTGACTGTGTACCCTAGACATGTTAGAAGTTTTTTCACAAATGCCAGATGCTGTAGAAGAATGTCCTTGTTCTCTGCTTGAATTAGACAGTCATCCAAGTAAGGATATATTTGTATTCCTCTTTGTCTGCAAAATGCAATTACTGGTGCCAGGCACTTTGTAAAGACCCTGGGTGCCATAGATAAGCCAAAGGGCAGTGCAGAGAATTGGTAATGGATTGAGCCAGCCTTGAACCTGAGGTATCTTCTGCATATTTGTCTGATTGGGACATGCAGGTATGCCTCTTTTAGGTCTAAAGTCACCAGCCAAGTGTTCTTGCCCAGCATGGGGAGAAACTGTTGCAAAGTCAACATCTTGAATTTTGGTATATCCAGGAATGTGTTCAGAATAGATAGGTCCAGTATTGGCCTCCAGGCCTTGCCCTTTCTGGGTGCCAAGAACAGTCCTGAGTAAAATCCTTGTCCCTGCTCTTGCTCTGGTACTTGTTGAATGGCCCCCATGTCCATGAGGGATGAGACTTCTTTTTGTGCCTCTGATCATTGATTTTCTTTGGCAGATCTGGCCAGCCGTTTGCCTTTGGCAGGGTATGGAAATGAACTTGTAGCCTTGTGACACAATATTTAGAACCCACTTGTCCTGGGTTATGATGTGCCAATTTTGAGAAGAAAGTGCTACTTTTCCCCCTAAGGGTGCTGCAAGGAGTTAAGTGCTTGGTGCAGGCAAGAGGAAGTCATTGAGACTGTTTCCTGTATGGTTGACATTTGTCTTCACCAACTTTGTAGGTAAAGGCACCCCATTGCTTTGACCTGTATAAATCTTGTGCCTGGGATCTGCCTCTAGGACGTCTGGGTCTGTCGCTTTGAAGTCTGACACAGGAAAGGACCAATTCTTTGTTGGCCAATGTCTACTAAACCTAGGTGGTTGTACTTGTAAAAAATCTTTGACAGTTTGCATAGATTTAGTTTTGTCTTCCATTTTCATTAACACCTCTTCTGCTTTAACACCAAATAAAGTATCATGCTGTAAAGGTGCATCTAATAATTTAACTTTGACATGATCAGGCAGATTTTGTTCCTTTAACCAAGCATGCCAACTAATTACAGAACCCATAACTGCGGCCCTGCAGGAGGCCTCCAAAGAATCAAAACCACATTGCAAAGTATGCTTTCCAACTTGTTCAGCTGCATGCAATAAATCCTGCATTTCCTTGTTTTCTGCACATTCAGAGTTTAACAACATTTTCTGTTTAAGCAATGCCATGACATGTTGCTGATATCTGAGCATATGAAACTGACAGTTTAAGGCCCTAATAGCCAAGGTAGCAGATGTGTATACATTTTTCCCCATCTGTCCAGTGACCTAGAATCCCTGTCAGTGGGGGTAGGGTTTTTTGCAGTGGAAGCTTTGACTCCCTTGGGACCCTGTGAAATAGTTTCTGGGTCTGCAACAGGGTTTTTAAAAAGGAATTTATGAGAGTCAGGAACCCTGTAATATCTGTCATGCTTAACAGGAGCTGGAGGTAAGGAGTCAGGGGTAAGACTAGACTCCGCAAACACATCATCTACAATGCCCAACACAGGTGGAATGGCTAGTGGCCTGTGCTGAGGTAGTAAAAGGAAATCACTGAGCCTCTTTTTAGATTATGAAAAATCTTGGCTCTCCCAGTGGAAATGCTCCCTCATGGTATGCAAGGTTTCCCCAAAGGAGTAGTCCTTTGGAGGAGAAGCTGAAGGAATAGATTCTTCAGCATCTGTATCCTCATAGGGGGGAAAAGAATATTCCTGATCAGAAGAGGAATCAGAAGAAATAGAAACCTGATCTGAAAATTCATAGTCAGTCTCTTGCCTAGGCCTCTTATCAGGAGGGGATGGGAACCCCTGATCAAGGTAATTAAGTCTTTGGCCATTTTGAGCATCTATTATTTGGGCATAGAGGCCTGTCCACGTGGCTCTTGAGTTTGTTTCTTTGCTTTAGAAGGTGCTGTAGTCTTTGCCTTTGAAGCTGAAGTTGGTTTAATGTAAAGATGTTTAGGTCTGAATACACCCTCAGAAGCCGGTGCCTGCTCAGCGGTTCCAGACCCATCTGAAGGAATAGTATCCGAGGCTCCAATAGCTTGAGTTTCCAGCGGCATGGCCGACTCCACGTGGGAGTCGGTAGCGGGTTGTGACTCTAAAGTAGCGGGTGTCAGGGGCTGCGAAAGCACCTCACTGAGAACCGGCGAACCGGCGGCTGGCTTGGCAGAAGCTTCGTCGATGGTTTTGGGCCTCGGTTGTCTATCTCTCTCTTTTTCTTTGCGTTTTTTTATGAACTCTGGTAGTCGGATGGCTATCCGATGACATTTTTGGATAATTAAATAGGTGGCCAAAATAGTTTAAAGCAAAGTCATGCCGATGCTTAATAGTGTGTTGGTTAAATCTAGCACAAAACCGACAACCAGCAACGTTGTGATCAGGGCCTAGGCAAGGAATACAGTAAGAATGAAAATCCTTATGAGGTATTTGCTTACCACAGGAAATACAATTATTAACTTTTTCTGACATCAGTATGGAGCAAGAAAAAAGTTTCCCCAGTGGGGTACTTAGCTTTATTGAAGACTTCGGATCTGAAACTTGAACACGAAAATCTCAGGAGTTGGCTGACCGGCATTTGTGAACTACTTCTGCTTCGGTCACTGCACGGCAAGAAAGACTAAAGAATATGGCGTCGGCCGCATCTTTTATACCCCTGACGACCTGACATCATGGAAGGGGCGACAGCAGCTGACGCAGGACCCAGGACTTTGGAATTCAGGCTGACTGAGGGCAAATGTAATGACTGCAACAGTGAAACACGAAGAACATCCTCCATTGCCCTTCTTTGGCAAGCCTGCTGATGTCATTCCCAGTGAAATACACCTTCAGGGAAGGAGTAGTCCAGTAACCTTTGTGGTGCATCCTATAACAGCGTAATGCTGTAGTGTGATATAGTAGTTTGATAGGTGTTCTATTCCCAGACATGGAAGTGTGTGTGTTTGCCTGTGTAGGGAGCAATGCTTTTGAGGCCATTCACAGTCAATACAACCTCCATTGGCCTTCTTTGGCAAGGCTGCTAATGTCATTCCCAGTGAAATGCACCTTTGGGGAAGGAATAGTTCAGTGATCTCTGTGGTGCGTCCTATAACAGTGTGATGTTGTAGTGTGATATAGTAGTTTGGCAGGGGTTTTATTCCCAGATATGGCAAGTGTGGATGTGTGTGTGTTTGTGTGTGTAGGAAACAATGCTTTTGATGCCATTCACAGTCACTACAACCTCCATTGCTCTTCTTTGGCAAGCCTGCTGATGTTATTCCCAGTGAAATACACCTTTGGGGAATGAGTAGTCCAGCAATCTCTGTAGTGCATCCTATAACAGCATAATGCTGTAGTGTGATATAATAGTTCAGTAGGGGTTCTATACCCAGACATGGAAGTGTGGATGCTTGTTTGTTTGTGTGTGTGTTTGTCTGTGTAGGGAGCAATGCTTTTGAGGCCATTCACAATCAATACAACCTCCATTGGCTTTCTTAGGCAAGTCTGCTGATGTCATTTCCAGTGAAATACACCTTTGGGAAAGGAATAGTCTTGTAATCTCTGTGGTGCATCTTATAACAGTGTAATGCAGTAGTGTGATATAGTAGTTTGGCAGGGGTTCTATTCTTGGACATGGCAAGTGTGGATGTGTGTGCGTTGGCTTGTCTGTGTAGGGAGCAATGCTTCTGAGGCCATTCACAGTCACTACAACCTCCATTGCCCTTCTTTGGCAAACCTGCTGATGTCATTCCCAGTGAAACACATCTTTGGGGAAGAAGTCGTCCAGTAATCTCTATGGTGTGTCCTATAACTGAGTAATGCTGTAGTGTGATAACCTAGTTAGGTAGGAGTTGTAATCCCAGACATGGCAAGTAAGTGTGTGTGTGTGTGTGTGTGTGTGTGTGTGTGTGTGTGTGTGTGTGTGTGTGTGTGTGTGTGTGTGTGTCTGTGTTTGTCATTTATATCCTGTGTGGAGGTGGCTGAGAGTGTGTAACAACTGGACTCATTGTGGAGCAAGTTTTGCAAATTTCTTATATGGTGGGCTTATATTATATATCACAATGACCACCTTACAAAGATAACAGATGTCAAATAGCTGAGAGGCTGGGGTGCCAATCCATACCCCTATATGTGACATCAAGGCCTGGTGAAAGTAAACAATCTTTGTGTTACCTAGAGAACACACTCAACCCTGGCTAATGTCTCATTAGAACACTTCACCTAACTTAAGTAACTCTGCTAAACCAACTACTGTACCCACTTAGGACTGTTAATCTACTGCTCATCCTATCTCCCCAGGAGTTAGGGAAAACTCTCCCAGCAATGTTCTTCTTTTCATAAGTAGCTAAACCCAGGAGAAGACATATTGTAACTCAATTTGTTATCCTTCTCAACTAAAACCAGGCAAAGAAGTATAGTAAATCAATTTGTCATCCTTCTCAACTATAGTGAACATCATATGCTCTCTCGGAGCCTTATTCTACATCTCTCTGCTTTTACTCAGATAGTAAATCTATCACAGGAATCCTAAACTTAGGAATATCTTCTAAAATGTAATATTATATTGCAGAGAGAATGAATGTATCCTGTTAGTTAATATGCATGTCAAAGTCTCTCTATGGACATTGTATGTCAAAAGTCTGTCCTTAAAACTATATTTTGTAAAAACAATTGTTCTCTTGGAGCTTTTCTCCCCCAGCCTCCTCTGAAAATGGACTTGTAATCCAGTTGCACTCTCCTGGTCAATAAATGTAAAATAAAAAAATAAATAAAACCCATGTCTCATACACAAACACACTTGCCTAGGCAACAACTGCTTTGTTGGTAGTACCCTGCATATTGCCCACAGATAGTAACCATGGTGTGATTGCAGTGGACTACAGAGGGCATGGCACCCTGTCCCATCACTACAATAGGCCCAGGTACAGTTCCACATGTCATTGAACATGCATGTGGGATGTGTGCACATCCCAGACAACATCCATGTCATGGACTATAGAACACATACATGGCAAGCATTGCACAGCACTGGCCACACACAATAGTATCCCAGGTGACTGGATGGTGAATACCCACCTGTGTGGGCCAATCCAGGCACTACACCCCTGAGCCACACTGCAGACCATTGTCATGTGGCCTGATGCCAAGGTATACCCTTCAACTAGCCTTGTACAGCCTTCTGGCACAGTCAACCACTATACCCCCGTGAAGCAATGCACCCATGCATGTCAATACTGGCACCCTGTGTTTGTGTGTGTGTGGAGTATGATGCTTTCAACCACATTCATACTCAGTACAACTCCCATTGGCCTACTGAAGCATGCTGTCTGATGCCAGACACCTTCACATACCCCTTGCCTGTATAACATCCGGACGACCCTTGTGGTGCATGTGATACCTGCACATTACTGTATTGTGGCAAATTAGCTAGTTAGGATGTCTATTCCTGACCCTCCCACCTGTGTTAATGTGTGTGAGTCCCTGAGAGAGTGTGGCTGTGTTGACGTTGACACCTGTTCATGTGGACAGGCATGTGTACTACACCTACCTTATCATTACTATAGCACTGTTGCAGATGTCACTCACCATCAGATATACCTTTGGACAGCTCCCCAACATGTAAGCTATGTGGTGCATGCAATAACTGCATAGACATGCGATAGCAATACATAGTCAGTCAGGGGTTTGAAACCATGTACTGGTAGGTATGTGACACAAACTTGCTTAGGGTTTACTCTCCCACCCTCTCCCTGACTTACTTTGTCTCTGTCTCTCTCACTCCCTCTCTAACGGATGTGGAGAAGTACACCTGCTTTGCTTAGGCAACAGCGTGTGTTTTGTAAGTGATGCTCATGATCATCTGATGGCATCTGCATGAATTGCAGTCACCCTCTAGCTGACTGCATGTGGAACTGCTGAGGTAACATTCTCATAGCCAATTGCATGGAAACACACTCCAATATCTAGGAACATCATGTTGGTGTTGGGCCTTTTCATTCACTGTGAGCAGGACCTAAATTTGGTGTTCGTCAAACAGCATCACAGATGGTATTGGGATTTACCTCTAACAACATACACTGTGAAAACAGGCCAACAGATGGGAGGGGGATGTGCCTGACATGACTACAGAATGTAAGTGTTGCTCTTTTGCATTTGGAGTAATGTCGGTTTAACAGGGTGTGTGTGGATATGGCTGGTCTACATGATTTAATACTGGTCATGACAGTGTTATTTGTTTGAGGAAACTCCCATCTGTAGGGTTATCTGCAGACTGGGCAGTGTGTGGAGCCTTTTGTTTCTTGTGTTACTCACAGAACACCTATCTGAGAACTGCAGAAGCATAGTGTGAGGACTGCAGTCAGTACATGGTGACAGCCATGAGAGTTGCTGACTTCATATCCCTCATAGGACATATGTCACAACAAACCCTGGTATGACAGTAAATGTATAAGGATATCACAGCAACATGCCAATATTGGGCCGGTGTTTGTAGCTCCAGCCACAAGTCTGTCAACCTTTATACATATGTCATGCAGTAAGAGGTGCATATGTTCTGTACACCATTATTTATTGACATCATACCTGATAAGCCAGTCAGATAGCAGACTGCTAGAACATTTTATGTTTAGTAGGGGTTGTTTCTGAGGATATAACTTGGGCATTCTGCGGTTGTGTGCACAGTAGTGGGGTCTGTGTACTTATGGTGATTGTCGACAGTATGTGTATTGTGCATATGTACCTTGGACTGTGCATAGACTGTGGTAGATGCCATTGTTCTTGGTCCTGTTCTATCTGATGTTACATGCTGCTCCAGTGTATGGTACCCTATTGGTTCACATGCCTGTAGGGCCAGACACACATATGTCCCATACCACAGACAGGCATCGGAACACACTGTGTCATGACCTAGTGTATGCAGGGTTAGTGTGTGAGTGGCTCATATGAGGATGGTGTTTTATCAGACAGTCCATATAGTGTCATATTAAGCTTGCATACCATATGTGGCTGTGGCTGTGTTCACATTGGTTGTGGGTATGCACTTTCTCACAGGTGTCTGTTACTCTGTGCTGTGACATGCATGTAGAGCCTGCTATAATTGCAGGTACATATGCATTCCCCCATACAAAATGTAGTCCAGTGTTGTGGCATTCTGCCTGCAGTTGGCACAATGCTTTGTGATAAGCCTAGTGCAATTACCCAGTGTGCTGTTATGTTCAGTTATTTGCAAGACATAGTGCTGCCAGGCCACCATAACTGTTGTATACTTTTGACAAAGCAGTGGGATTCTGTACAGATATATGTCACTAACTACTGGATAGTATGTGGCCATGTGACCTCTGCACCACCAGGTATTATGTGTCAGGACAGACTGGCATGTGGAATGCATAAACTGTGTGGGCATATGTAGTCCAGTATTTACGTGATATACCACTGTACATGGCTATTAACATCCACATGTCTTGTATGAATGGGATCTGTGCACACCTCTGGACTGACCACAGAGTGCCAGATTGTCCACATATATTGGTTATATCTCTGCTATAGTCCACAGGATCATTACTGTGCTAGCAGTGGTACTGTATTATGATGTCTTTAGGATGTCTGTCAGTAGCCAATGGCACACATGTCAAAAGCAGATGTGACATCCCACACAAGTCTGTTAAGACAACCCCTGTTACAGTAGCAACAGTCTACATATATACCTGCAATACATACATACATACATGACATTCCCTTGCACTAAGAAGTTGGGACTACTGGTGCTGAGGTAGGACTCTACTCCATATTCTGGACATAAGGTAAACATATATATATATATATATATATATATATATATATATATATATATATATATATAGATAGATATATATACACATATACATATCTACATACTTATATGTATATATATATATATATATATATATATACATATATATATATATATATATATATATATATATATATATATATACACACATAAACACTCAAATATATACATATACACAGCAATATATGTCTACACATACACAGATACATATACACATATAGTTATGGATATCTACCAAATAGGTATATCTGATTAGATATGTATGCACATATAGTTATATTATATACCAACATAAATAGGTATATCTATACACATAAGATGTGCATACATATATATATATATATATATATATATATATATATATATATATATATATATATATATATATATATATATATACAAAGAGATCTACAAATGGCCATATATATGATGCACTATACAGATGTGTACACATACATATGTATGAATATGCGTGTAAGTACATGCAGACATATATCAATGTATGTATATGATTATATCCATATTCCTGTCATGTGTAAACATCACAGTTGTGTATACCTTCCCAGATATATCTCACCGTATGTATCTTATATTTGTATACTTATATATAACAACATATGTGATGCAACAGTAATATAAATAACAAGTATTACACAATTGTGGAAGTCAAAGCAATTGTTCAATACTATTCAATATGTGTAGTGACAGATATATTGGAAAAACAACAACTGTCTTCACAGCTGTCATAGTGTAGTGGTTAACTGCTGTGACTATAGTGTAGAGGGTCCTGGGTTCAATACCTGCAGGGGCTGTTTATTTTCTTGCTGGGCAGAACAAGGGCTGCTGGATACAGAGTGGTTAATGCAGTTGTGAGCAACTTTAAGCGGGTTTGCGCGGGTTTGCATGAAGCTAAGTGGTGCTAAGCTACGGTTAAACGTACAGGCACTTACACCATGTAGGCTTCGCTTACCAGTGCGCAGATCTGCTTAGCTGTTAAATTGCAGCAATGCTGCCGCCTGCTAAGCATGGCTCAGTCCTGTTAACCAGTGCTCACATCCCAGTCTGATAACATAGCAGGGTAATGACATCTGTAATAAGTGTATGTAATGCCATGTACAATACATGCGTCTATCTGCTGCCATTACAGTAGCAAGGCATGTGAGTGTCATGTCTGGGACACACAAGTATATAAGACCTGTACAGCACTGTTATCCATGTGAATGTGTTACATACAAGGGTAGTAACTCAGGTTACGTGCTGTCACACTGGCATGTAGTGTATCATGACGGTACTAATGTTGACAGTGCTTTCCCAGGCAAGAGTAGAGTGCAAAATGTAGTACTGACAACAAGCACACTTGCAGGCATAGCTGGACTCTAAGGCCTCACTGTCGTGTTCCTGGTGTGTGAATACATATATAGAAGTGAATTTTTTCAAAGATATGTTAAACTTTATTACCGATTAATTGACCATCTGATCTTCTTGCGTGAAGATGGTGAAGAGGAAGTAGAAGGATTTGTTAAGATGTTAGGAAATAATAGGTTTGGATTAGAATTTGATGGTCTTAAAGTTGGAAAAAATTTATCTTTCTTGGATGTGAATCTTGATGGTAGAAATAATAATTTCATTCAGACTAGCGTCCATAGAAAATTTGATAATGAACTACAATATATAAGGGCAAATAGTTGCCATCCACCTTATCCTATTCACTGCATGCCCTTTGGGGAATTTATTCATATTTTTAGACTATGTAATAATGAATTTGATCATAAAAGGGAAATGTGCAATACAATCAATATGTTTAAAATTAAGGGGTTTGATCAAGAACTATTAGAAAAATGCTGGAATAAATTTTTAAAAGAATATATGTCACAGCCTACTGCTAAAAGATGTATACAAATATATAAAATAAATAATAAAATTCAAAAAACAGGAAGATATATATTTTATTACCACATTTAGTAGTTTTACTGTTATAGTTAAAAAATATTAATGTACTATTGGGAGCATATTTTATGTATAAATAATTCATGTTTACACAAATTAGGGGCCCCTATTATGTCATTCAGGAGGGGTAGAAACCTTAGAGATTTATTAGTGAAAACGAAATTGGTAGCACCACCTATGGGAATAAAAATAATATAAAAGAATTAGGGACCATTGGTTACAAAAAGTATAAAGCTTGTAACTTTATTGTTCAATTTTTTAATAAAATTAATGGTTTATTGTTTGAGACTAAAGACAGTTTCGTTGTAGTACTGAAGGCATTGTGTATGCCCTAAAATGTCCATGTAACAAGTTCTATATTGGAGAAACAAAAAGACCATTTAAAATCAGGTTACTAGAACATGTTATGGACATAGTTAATAAGAGGGAGGAGAGTGCAATAGCTGTGTATTTTAATAAATTTCATAATGGCAATATTACTGATTTGAAAGGTACTGTTTTGGAGAAAATCTACACATATTGTGATGAAAATGAATTAAAAAATAAATTGCTTTTTAAAGAATCTACTTATATTTTTAAGTTTGGCACTTTGTCCCCTAAGGGGTTAAATAATGAAATTAATTGGAGGATTTTGTGTAACATTTTACTGAAAGTGAGTAATTATGTTTAATTGTATAATTAATTGTATAATTGATAGGTGTATATAGGCAGGCAATTTTTTGTAAATGTTATACTCCTTGAAGGCTTGTGGAGCTGAGACATCAGTGTGTGTTTTAAAATAAATTTCCTGCGGATTACTAGCTGGTGATTCTGTTTTCTACTTTGGTGCTTTCTACAGTGTGGGGTTGCTGATGTCTGTTAGTCCCTGTACAGATGTGCAGATGGCAGGTATGTCTGCCCAGCTGCGTTATAATTGGCACATATATGAGACAACACCCTGTATGCACCACATGCCATGGGTACCTCCACTACACTATCACAGTCAACAGAACATGCTTGGTTACAGGTCTCCATCACAAACACTAACCATGTGTTGTAATACATGTTGCATACATGTCATCTGGATCACCTCAGTGGCCATTTGCAGGAGGCACCCAGAGGATTGGCTGATGCATGTCACTCTCACCCTGAGGGTCACCACAGTGGTGTCTGTCGATAGATTGCCTGCTGGCACATGGCAGGTGGCATGATACCACTGTACACACATCCCGTACACAACCCATCTCTCCATGGACAATAACCAGGTACACACCTATGAACACCTGCAGCGATGCACCCCAGGACTGACACATGTGTATGTGTGAATTACTGAGGATAGCAGTGTCTGTGTGTTAGTACACCTGTGGTTGGGAATATCATGAGGGCCTTCACAACCACCGCAACACCCATTGGCATAGTAAGATGTGGCTGCTGCTGTATCAGACATTACTTGTAACCTGTTACGCTCCTCTCCCTAATGGCTACATGAACCTTGCAGTACCAGCACAACAGTGTTCTACAAATGGGTCAATAGGCATGGGATACCCATTGAGTTCTGGCAAGTGTGTGTATGTGTGCATGTCTGTATATCTGTAGGGTACAGCATTCTGAGGCCACATACTCCTATTACAATATGCATTACCACACAGTAGTATGGATAGTGTTGTTGCTGCCCATAGGTGAGGCATGACAATGCAACACCCTACTATGCCTGTGGCATGTGCATTAGATGCATTTCCCTGTAGTACCACTGCTGGGATATACAATGGTCTGTATTGCAGTCATGGGCAATGTGTGATGATATGTCAGAGTGTCATCATGGGTTCCATAGAGTACAATATCCACTGTGGGATGTGGGTGCTTTGTACACTGTCATTACACCATGGTACACCCGGTATATGTCCCATGTACCACTGTATGGTGACCACTGTCAGCATCAACCATACAGGTAACTGATACCACAATCCAGCCCAGTTATGCATGTGTTGTGTGCAGCCTACTTGTAACACATTGGACACACTGACAAGTTAGTTAGCACCAATAGGCACAAGTCTCTCAGATGTGTGTCTGCCTATGTGTCTGTTAATGTGTATATGAAGGTATGTCACACTATGTATTGTCCATATACAACCATCACATCTCCCATTACCATACATGTAACCTGTACCACACCTCACCCTAAATGCAGTGTGGTGTGTGCAATGAAAGCCACACACTTCAGAAGCACTACATACCTTAGGTAGGGGGTCTAGACCCAGTGTTGCCAAGTAAGAGTGTGCTGTATGTGGATGGGTCTACATCAAGTTGCTGATTATATATGTCACAGCGGGTCACCTGTCCATGTGGCACAGGCAATAACTGTTATACAAACATGTGACATGTGTTCAACTGTACCCCGGATATGTCACAGCCATGGTGTCACCACAGTGCCATACCCCTTGTGGAATATGACTGCAGACCATTCTCCTGCTGACACGTACACATACAACACAAACGGATAACATTATGGAGACCACAATCACCCAGTGTTATTAACAGCTATAATGCATCATTGCTGAACAGCTACACTACCTGATATGTATGCAGTAAACATGACTCCTGACATGTTACACTGCAGTACATTGGTACACTGTAGTACAGTCACCGTGTGCATCAGAACCACATTAGCCTGTCCCTGCATCAATGTTATGGGTGACAGGGATTTGACACAGGTATCATATGCACAGGGTTTGCCAGAGACCGAGGGTTGGCCATACATTTGACAACATGTGTGTGAGTGAGGGGTGTAATTACAGCAAAGTACAAAGTGGTAAGCGCTTTCACAACCGAAGTTGCTTCATCAGACACCACAGTAAAAAATGCACAGGTTTAAATAGAGATTCTAAAATGCCAATTAATCAATAAAAATCACACAATGATTAAGTAGCAGTGTAAAACAATTAAGCCTCATGCTCAAACTAAAAAAAGCATTGCTTAAAAACATTGTACAAGAAGGAATCAAATACTATACATGAGAAAGCACTTAAAAAATTTATAAAATCATTACAAAACATGGAAAAATACGAGGCAGGAAAAAGTTAAATAGTTAAATAGTTAAATAGAATACTTGAAAACTAATAGTTAAATACATTAGACTAATTTTGAAAGAACTTAGCTAATCTTAATGCTTGAGATGTCTAGCCTTTAAAAAAGGGACCAAGGAAGTAGTAGCATTCAAACCAGGATACTTTTCAGCATTAAGTTTCAAAATCCACTTCTCTTCATGTCCCTGTGTGGTATTCTCAATGTTACCACCTCTGGGGTTTCTATGAATATGTTGTAGAACAAAGAACTTAAAGGAATGAGAACGACCATTGGACATAACATGATTGGCTAGAGCATTTGATGGTTTATTATTACTAATATCTCTTAGGTGGTCTAGAATATGATCTTTAAGCATTCTATTTGTTTTTCCTACATAAAAAGCAGGACATTGTACACAAAAACAATAATAGACCACATCTGTAGATCTGCAATCAGTGTATTGATTAGTGTACAAAGAAAATTTCCTAGTATGATGTACATATTTATTTTTGCTATATATAAATTGACAAGCACTGCAATTCCTGCATGGAAAAGTACCATGCCGATTGGATCTAATAATAGTTCTAGATAATTCACCATGACATAGATGTTGTTTAAGGGATTTATTATTTCTAAAACTAAAAATAGGAGAATGTCCGACCTTGTCTACCAGTCCAGGCACTTGTAGCAAATACCAATGCTTTTTGACTACATCTAAGTATTGATTGATGTTACTGGAAAACTGAAACACCACTCTAAAATCATTACTAGTTCTGTTAGTATATCTTGTATCGTCAACAGCATCCCCAGCATTAAAATAAGGTTTACATCTAGTGCTTCTCAGCTTCCAGGCATTAGAGATAGTCTGTTCAATGTCTGCAAGCGAGTATCCCCTATGTAAAAATTCTGTTTTTAAATTAGATAGGGCAACTACTGCATCTTCATCTCTGCTATGCAGTCGCAGTGTTCTAAAAACCTGACCCTTGAGCACGTTCCTAGGAACGTGTCTAGGGTGCATACTAGATTTGTACAAGAGTATTTTTTCTAGTGGGTTTAAAATAAATATTACTGCAAAGACTATTTAAAACAGATTTACTAATCTGCACATCAAGGAAACTGATGTCAGTGTTGGAACTATGGTAAGTGAACCTTAAAAAATCAGTAGTTGAATGCAAATATTCCACAAACTGTGCCAAATCAATAACAGAGCCTCTCCACAGCATAAACATGTCATCCACAAAGCGGACGTACCAAAGTATTTGTCCAAAGAATGGATTATTGTTTGACAACACATTTTGCTCTTCCCAGCTGACCAAAGCCAAGTTGGCGTAGCTATTTGCACATGCAGTGCACATGGCCACGCCAACTTTCTGCAAAAAGAATTGCTCCTGGAACATAACAATGTTGTTCTCTAGGATAATCTCTAAGAGACTACAAATCAACTGTATGTTAGTGTTGGTGAAACACTTATTCACATAAAGAAAATCCCTAACACTGTCAACACCCCAGGTGTTAGGTATACTAGTGAATAAGGATTCAATGTCTAATGTAACAAGGACAAAATTCTCATTAACATCAACACTTTCCATTCTATCATAAAGCCTTTGTAAAAACATCTTTGTATCCTTCAATATTGTATGGCAGTTTGCCAACAAACCATGTAAACATCCCTCTACATAAATAGAGAGGTTCAGTACACCACCCAGTGCCTGAAACAATAGGACGATGGGTGGAGATAACAAATTTTGTGTATTTTTGGTAGGCCATATACCCTGGGAACAAGTGGTTTATACACATTAAAATACTTAAAAAGTGAATCATCTATTAAATTCGTGATTAGTAAATCAAAAATTAAAAAAGAAACTTTATCTATAGTAGCATTAACAGTAGGCTTGGAAATGCATTGATATGTATGCGTATCAAGTAAAAGTTTTTCCATTTGTGTGACATATAAATCCTTGTCCATTAACACTATACCGCCTCCTTTATCTGCCTGCTTAATAACTATTGAATGTATATTTTGTAATTCTTGCAGGGCTCTGTGTTCATCTACTGTCAAGTTATAAAATGAAGCAATGTACAAAAAGCCAATAACAAACCAAGAATTAATCCACGACCTTAAAGAAAGGAACCGGAACTTTGTTAAAATGCAAAAAGATGTAGTTTTAATACTGAAATATTCCAATACCAAGAGTCACAGAAAAAGTCACACAAGCGCTTTCGCTCAGGCAATCCTGAGCTTTATCAAGTGAACCAGTTGCAGTGTGTTGTAACGCCTATTAAATACCCTGGCAATTATACAATTAATTAATAAAATCTGATACTGAAGTGCTCTGATAATTTAAAGCTATATGCTAAAGACTAGTTGTCATTACAGCAATTCAAAAATGAAATGTTTGCAAAATCATATGCACATATATAAATGAAATGACCATAAAAAACATTTAAAATCCTAGTTACCTAGATTTTTAAGAATACAGATTTGAAGTCTCATTGAGGTTAAAGATTATTAAAAATGTTGAAAATATGTTAGGACTAGTAGTAAATTAATAGAAAATATTTATTTTACACTGTTAAAAAATGCTGTTGGATGTGCATTGGATGTTTTTGGTGCCCATCTACATAAAGTTTCAGTGTTAAAAATGTTTTATTAGTTGAAGCTTTGAAGCCGTGGATGTTCAATAATTTACTGTGCTGTGTAGGGACGTTGTTATGTGAAAGGGTCTCAAGTCCAAGAATTACAACCTAGCCCTCCTGAGCTTGAGGACCGGTTTAATGCTGATCATCCCATTCAGACCTGGTGGCTTCCCTGCGTTCAGTCTCAACTGCCATAGTAATTCACGGTAGCCCAAGGTGGATTCCCAGTCACCACCCCTTGCATCTGGTTCAACCTGTTCTAGGACCAAGAACTGGATTTTGGGTTCTGGGCAGGAGAGTGAATGTTTGTAGAAGGCGTTGGTTTCCTTCTTCTTGGTCATGTCATAAAGATGTTCGTAAATTTGTTTTCTTAATTCCCTCTCTGTTTTGCCCACGTAGAAACTTTGACAGTTAGTGCACATCCCCAAATATACCACCCCTCTGGTGGCACAGGTGTAAAAACCTGTAGGGTGTATCTTGTAGTTTCTGGACGGAAGGTAGGGTGCATATATTATGTCTTTATTACCTGCAGCAGTATCTGTAGGAAACAAAAACTTCAGAGAAAGACTTCTGCCAAGTAGTCTTAAGTCCTTCAACATTTCTGCTGGGTCGGCCCTCCTTGCAGGAATAAAGGATAAACCTTTATTAAGAACACTAAGCTGTTCACTATTTAACACAAAAGATGAAATATTTATAACAGTCTGAGACTACATGCGTCTCTTTTTGGATTGATGAGCTACCACATCCATGTGCTGGCTCTTGAATGTCTTGCCGTTGTGTGTAAAGCTCTGTGACCGAGCTCTGTATGGCAGGGCTGTTCTCAAAGAGTAGTCCCCCTTCTTTGTCTTGTCTAAAAAACACTCGTTTCCTTGTTTAGTTCTTGCCCTTGAGTATTATTAACTACAGATACATTTGAAGTTGAAGGCATTACTGCTGATGCGTAAGTGGGACGCACATCATTAATAAACTTGTGAGTGGTAAAGGAAGTCTCCAAACTGCTAAAAGCAGTAAAAGAAGGTTGCATACCTGGTTCTGCTTGCATAGCATTCGTAGATACGGGCCACAACTCCATCGTCTGTAGTAGTAGGAACTGCAGTAGCAGTAACAGGAATTTGCAAACCTGGTTCCACTTCTGTAGCATTTGTAGATATGGCCATAACTCCCGATCATTCATAGAACCGGAAACAGGACCAGAGGAGCCAGTTGTGTTTCCCTGCGATGCAGTATTTGCATTAAAGGGACCATTACTTTGAATAGATGTAGTTTTAACTTCTTCGCCAAGAAAAGACATTGTTTCTTGCAAAGTCGGTTTTATCTCTATTAAGTTTAGATAACTTAATAGACTGTAGTTCTTCTCATAAGCAACTATATTATCCTGTAGTTGACTCATTTTGTTGAATGTAATATCACAAGAAAAATTGTCAGTGATTTTGTTTCAAGATCAATAATCTGTGCTTTTAAGTCAGCTTCAATAGGTGAAAAAGTCTATTAAAAGTTCCATATATTGAGAACTAAATTGTAAATTTAATTCTTGCCATTTACGTAGCAGGACTGGATATGTATCACCATAGGTGGGCATATTCAGAATTCTTAAGCCTCGTGGAATAATTTTGGCTTCCAATGAAGCTTGAAGATGTAACCTCTGCCATTGCAGTCTCTTGTATTTATACATCATATTTTCTAGATTCTTATATTGCTGAAAAAATTCTGGTAAACGTTGTTGATTAGAAAAAGTTTCATCCATACCAGCTTGTATAACAGTATTCAACAACGGATTCACAGGAATGTCTAGAATCCTTAGGAAACGGTGATGTTGTCCACTCACAGACTGTTCAGTTGTAGTATCTTCCATGGAGCTGTGTGTCCCTTCACCGAACAAAACCAAAAACAGAAAAACAAAGAAACCGTGTTGGGTAAAACCTTGGTGCAGAAATAAATCCAAATAAAAGGTAAAAAGTAAAAAATGCACCAAGATAACACACAGCAAACATTTAATCACAGCAAAGTACAAAGTGGTAAGCGCTTTCACAACTGAAGTTGCTTCATCAGACACCACAGTAAAAAATGCACAGGTTTAAATAGAGATTCTAAAATGCCAATTAATCAATAAAAATCACACAATGATTAAGTAGCAGTGTAAAACAATTAAGCCTCATGCTCAAACTAAAAAAAGCATTGCTTAAAAACATTGTACAAGAAGGAGTCAAATACTATACATGAGAAAGCACTTAAAAAATTATAAAATCATTATAAAACATGGAAAAATACTAGGCAGGAAAAAGTTAAATAGTTAAATAGTTAAATAGAATACTTGGAAACTAATAGTTAAATACATTAGACTAATTTTGAAAGAACTTAGCTAATCTTAATGCTTGAGATGTCTAGCCTTTAGAAAAGGGACCAAGGAAGTAGTAGCATTCAAACCAGGATACTTTTCAGCATTAAGTTTCAAAATCCACTTCTGTTCATGTCCCTCTGTGATATTCTCAATGTCACCACCTCTGGGGTTTCTATGAATATGTTGTAGAACAAAGAATTTAAAGGAATGAGAACGGCCATTGGACATAACATAGAAACCCCAGAGGTGGTGACATTGAGAATATCACAGAGGGACATGAACAGAAGTGGATTTTGAAACTTAATGCTGAAAAGTATCCTTGTTTGAATGCTACTACTTCCTTGGTCCCTTTTTTAAAGGCTAGACATCGCAAGCATTAAGATTAGCTAAGTTCTTTCAAAATTAGTCTAATGTATTTAACTATTAGTTTCCAAGTATTCTATTTAACTATTTAACTTTTTCCTGCCTAGTATTTTTCCATGTTTTATAATGATTTTATAATTTTTTAAGTGCTTTCTCATGTATAGTATTTGATTCCTTCTTGTACAATGTTTTTAAGCAATGTTTTTAAGCAATGCTTTTTTTAGTTTGAGCATGAGGCTTAATTGTTTTACACTGCTACTTAATCATTGTGTGATTTTTATTGATTAATTGGCATTTTAGAATCTCTATTTAAACCTGTGCATTTTTTACTGTGGTGTCTGATGAAGCAACTTGTGAAAGCTACCACTTTGTACTTTGCTGTGATTAAACGTTTGCTGTGTGTTATCTTGGTGCATTTTTTACTTTTTACCTTTCATTTGGATTTATTTCTGCACCAAGGTTTTACCCAACACGGTTTCTTTGGTTTTCTGTTTTTGGTTTTGTTCGGTGAAGGGACACACAGCTCCATGGAAGGTATTACAACTGAGCAGTCTGTGAGTGGACAACATCACTGTTTCCTAAGGATTCTAGACATTCCTGTGAATCCGTTGTTGAATACTGTTATACAAGCTGGTATGGATGAAACTTTTTCTAATCAACAACGTTTATCAGAATTTTTTCAGCAATATAAGAATCTAGAAAATATGATGTATAAATACAAGAGACTGCAATGGCAGAGGTTACATCTTCAAGCTTCATTGGAAGCCAAAATTATTCCACGAGGCTTAAGAATTCTGAATATGCCCACCTATGGTGATACATATCCAGTCCTGCTACGTAAATGGCAAGAATTAAATTTACAATTTAGTTCTCAATATATGGAACTTTTAATAGACTTTTTTCACCTATTGAAGCTGACTTAAAAGCACAGATTATTGATCTTGAAACAAAAATCACTGACAATTTTTCTTGTGATATTACATTCAACAAAATGAGTCAACTACAGGATAATATAGTTGCTTATGAGAAGAAACTACAGTCTATTAAGTTATCTAAACTTAATAGAGATAAAACCGACTTTGCAAGAAACAATGTCTTTTCTTGGCCGAAAGAAGTTAAAACTACATCTATTCAAAGTAATGGTCCCTTTAATGCAAATACTGCATCACAGGGAAACACGACTGGCTCCTCTGGTCCTGTTTCCGGTTCTATGAATGATCGGGGAGTTATGGCACCCGTATCTACAAATGCTACAGAAGTGGAACCAGGTTTGCAAATTCCTGTTACTGCTACTTCGGCAGTTCCTACTACTACAGACAATCGGAGAGTTGTGGCAGATTCACGTAAAGCTATGCAAGCAGAACCAGGTATGCAACCTTCTTTTACTGCTTTTAGCAGTTTGGAGACTTCCTTTACCACTCACAAGGTTATTAATGATGTGCGTCCCACTTACGCATCAGCAGTAATGCCTTCAACTTCAAATGTATCTGTAGTTAATAATACTCAAGGGCAAGAACTAAACAAGGAAACAAGTGTGTTTTTAGACAAGACAAAGAAGGGGGACTACTCTTTGAGAACAGCCCTGCCATACAGAGCTCGGTCGCAGAGCTTTACACACAACGGCAAGACATTCAAGAGCCAGCACATGGATTTTATAGCTCATCAATCCAAAAAGAGATGCATGCAGTCTCAGACTTAGTTATAAATATTTCTTCTTTTGTGTTAAATAGTGAACAGCTTAGTGTTCTTAATAAAATTCCTGCAAGGAGGGCCGACCCAGCAGAAATGTTGAAGGACTTAAGACTACTTGGCAGAAGTCTTTCCCTGAAGTGTTTGCTTCCTACAGATACTACTGCAGGTAATAAAGGACATAATATATACAGAAAACCTAGTACCTTTGTTCCAGCTTTACCAACAGGTATTCAACGATTCATAGATGTATGTGAAATTGCTTTTAGAGAATTAAACAACTTAACTGATACTAGTATGTCATTTTATAACTTGACAGTAGATGAACACAGAGCCCTGCAAGAATTACAAAATATACATTCAATAGTTATTAAGCAGGCAGATAAAGGAGGCGGTATAGTGTTAATGGACAAGGATTTATATGTCACACAAATGGAAAAACTTTTACTTGATACGCATACATATCAATGCATTTCCAAGCCTACTGTTAATGCTATTATAGATAAAGTTTCTTTTTTAATTTTTGATTTACTAATCACGAATTTAATAGATGATTCACTTTTTAAGTATTTTAATGTGTATAAACCACTTGTTCCCAGGGTATATGGCCTACCAAAAATACACAAAAATTTGTTATCTCCACCCATGCGTCCTATTGTTTCAGGCACTGGGTGGTGTACTGAACCTCTCTCTATTTATGTAGAGGGATGTTTACATGGTTTGTTGGCAAACTGCCATACAATATTGAAGGATACAAAGATGTTTTTACAAAGGCTTTATGATAGAATGGAAAGTGTTGATGTTAATGAGAATTTTGTTCTTGTTACATTAGACATTGAATCCTTATTCACTAGTATACCTAACACCTGGGGTGTTGACAGCGTTAGGGATTTTCTTTATGTGAATAAGTGTTTCACCAACACTAAGATACAGTTGATTTGTAGTCTCTTAGAGATTATCCTAGAGAACAACATTGTTATGTTCCAGGAGCAATTCTTTTGCAGAAAGTTGGTGGCCATGGGCACTGCATGTGCAAATAGCTACGCCAACTGGGCTTTGGTCAGCTGGGAAGAGCAAAATGTGTTGTCAAACAATAATCCATTCTTTGGACAAATACTTTGGTACGTCCGCTTTGTGGATGACGTGTTTATGCTGTGGAGAGGCTCTGGTATTGATTTGGCACAGTTTGTGGAATATTTGCATTCAACTACTGATTTTTTAAGGTTCACTTACCATAGTTCCAACACTGACATCAGTTTCCTTGATGTGCAGATTAGTAAATCTGTTTTAAATAGTCTTTGCAGTAATATTTATTTTAAACCCACTAGAAAAATACTCTTTTGTACAAATCTAGTATGCACTAGACACGTTCCTAGAACGTGCTCAAGGGTCAGGTTTTTAGAACACTGCGACTGCATAGCAGAGATGAAGATGCAGTAGTTGCCCTATCTAATTTAAAAACAGAATTTTTCCATAGGGGATACTCGCTTGCAGACATTGAACAGACTATCTCTAATGCCTGGAAGCTGAGAAGCACTAGATGTAAACCTTATTTTAATGCTGGTGATGCTGTTGACAATACAAGATATACTAACAGAACTAGTAATGATTTTAGAGTGGTGCTTCAGTTTTCCAGTAACATCAATCAATACTTTGATGTAGTTAAAAAGCATTGGCATTTGCTACAAGAAGTGCCTGGACTGGTAGACAAGGTTGGACATTCTCCTATTTTAAGTTTTAGAAATAATAAATCCCTTAAACAACATCTATGTCATGGTGAATTATCTAGAACTATTATTAGATCCAATCGGCATGGTACTTTTCCATGCAGGAATTGCAGTGCTTGTCAATTTATATATAGCAAAAATAAATATGTACATCCTACTAGGAAATTTTCTTTGTACACTAATCAATACACTGATTGCAGATCTACAGATGTGGTCTATTATTGTTTTTGTGTACAATGTCCTGCTTTTTATGTAGGAAAAACAAATAGAATGCTTAAAGATCGTATTCTAGACCACCTAAGAGATATTAGTAATAATAAACCATCAAATGCTCTAGCCAATCATGTTATGTCCAATGGTCGTTCTCATTCCTTTAAGTTCTTTGTTCTACAACATATTCCTAGAAACCCCAGAGGTGGTGACATTGAGAATATCACAGAGGGACATGAACAGAAGTGGATTTTGAAACTTAATGCTGAAAAGTATCCTGGTTTGAATGCTACTACTTCCTTGGTCCCTTTTTTAAAGGCTAGACATCTCAAGCATTAAGATAAGCTAAGTTCTTTCAAAATTAGTCTAATGTATTTAACTATTAGTTTTCAAGTATTCTATTTAACTATTTAACTTTTTCCTGCCTAGTATTTTTCCATGTTTTATAATGATTTTATAATTTTTTTAAGTGCTTTCTCATGTATAGTATTTGATTCCTTCTTGTACAATGTTTTTAAGCAATGTTTGTAAGCAATGCTTTTTTTAGTTTGAGCATGAGGCTTAATTGTTTTACATTGCTACTTAATCATTGTGTGATTTTTATTGATTAATTGGCATTTTAGAATCTCTATTTAAACCTGTGCATTTTTTACTGCGGTGTCTGATGAAGCAACTTCGGTTGTGAAAGCGCTTACCACTTTGTACTTTGCTGTGATTAAACGTTTGCTGTGTGTTATCTTGGTGCATTTTTTACTTTTTACCTTTCATTTGGATTTATTTCTGCACCAAGGTTTTACCCAACATGGTTTCTTTGGTTTTCTGAGGGGTGTAATTAGTTGAAATGGGTGTGGTGATGTGGTGTTGTGTGTAGGTATGGGGTTGCCCTAGGTGTGTTTGTATAGTGTGGGGGTATGCATGCACACAGTTCTGTCATGTGGCTACCTTATACAGGTGTTTTTTAGACAGATGCAGACCATACCTGGCAGGGTGTGCAGTTCATCACCTCCAGCCATGGAGACACGCACTGTGCCTGCCAGGGGTTCCATGGGCACGTCTAGGTACAGGCCTCGATTGATGACAGATATCCGCTGGAACCAGGTCCCTCCTGGAACTGACAAGCACCACATGCACATGGCCTGCTGTGGTGTGGTGTGGACAGCACCCACCTGCAGTGCTGGGACTGGTACTGCCACTGCAAGAGCACCTTGGTGTCTTAGCACATCCACGTTAACTGCCAGCTGTTGGTGTTGCTGGCCTATGTCCACGCAGCCATCACCGCATTCCCACTACATGTTCAAGCATGGACAAACCACAGTTGATGAAGCCCACCATCTCACCTAACCGTCTATCCACAACATTGTATAATCACGGAGGGCACCAGACAGTTCATGGATGTTGTAGCATGCAGATGTGAGAGAAGCCCTCTACGTGCCTGCACCCCCATGACAGTCTGAAACATGTGCCTGGTGGTACCAGTTGTGGCGCTTCTGCCAGGGGCATGATGACCAGCGGCCCTACCACGAGCACAATGGTACATCTGCTTATGTGGTGCCCTGTCAGACATCCGGCTATGCCTATGACCAGACACAGTAGGCATAGATACCACACACTCCTGTGCACTACTACCAACCGCCAACTGTCCCTCTGTTATGGCCACTGGTGATAGGGTATGTATAGGCACTGTAACTGTGTGTGGGGTTGGGGTGGCTAAGAAGGGGATGTCAAACAATGGTGCATTTTTGGCCTCTGACAACCCCGGCTGTGCCTCAACAGTACTATTATCATCTTCAGTGTCTCTATGGACACCAACGTCAGATTGCATGCAGGAGGGACCTTGACCCACCTCGCCACCTGTGGGGGAAAACAAGAAACGCACTTTAAGACCTGAACAGCATTGCATAACAGTACACATATACACACACACACACACACACACACACACACACACACACACACACACACACACACACACTCACACACACATATAATGGTGAGGTTGCACAAAGATAGTACACACAGTCCTCCCATTACCTATCTGTCAACATGCATAACATATGGTACTCAACAGCATGCAGTGCAGCTATAGTCAATCCATGCTAGCAACAGTATACATGTGTGTGATGCATGGGCTGTGTTAGTAGGTGATGCCCCTTCCTCTGGAAAACACTGCACCCATGTACACAGTATTGCTGTGCACCTGTTCTGCACCCTGCCATGTACTGTCCACCAAACCTCACAGGTGTACAAACCTTTGCTGAATGTGTATTACTGTGTCAATTATGTCTGTTCTAATGCTCACAGCCCCTATGTTTTTCAGTGACACATACTTGGGATGATATGTGGACAGATGTCATTTGTTAATGCCTGATGTCTGTTTTAAAGATTTCAACATCAGCGGTGCATGTATGACCAATCCAATACTATTGCACTGACAACCATCAGACCGTACCGTGGCTATGGGGAGTGTACACATCCTTATTGATATGCCGCACTCTTCCTTGATCTGCCATGGGACCACATCACTGCATATATTAACAGCACATGAGCCTGATATGTGACATATGTCCTGTACATTCACATGCAGTGTCTATGAAATGTGTTAGGTGTGCAGATGCTGATGGTGATGCATACAATCTGTGGGTGCATATGTGTGCACGCCCTTATCATGCTGGTTTGTTGCACCTACTGTTATGTGTATTACAGCAGTCACTATTCCTGGCAGGTGTATACAAGTATGGGCCATCTGCATTTGCCAGTGTATGCTCAGTCTGCCCTACATATGTCCCCCAAATCTGCACGATTGCAAGGTCTACTCATGTGCACATCCCTTGGTGTTCACACACTGCTGTCACTATTGCTGTAGGAGTAGGGTTACGTCTGCCACAGTTCCTGAACCTGACTGTGTGCAGATACAGTAATTGTTAGCATCCCTAGGATCCCTGCTGCAGTGCACTGGTGTGTCATGCTGACACACCCTCCCCATCTTCAGCCTTTTTTGCAGATGCTTGACAAATATGGCCTACACGTGTGTCAGTTTGCAGTGTCCAATGCACTGAACACCACTTGTTACAGCCCACTCCCAGCTAATAATGTGGACCACAGTATTATGTTATGCCATAGTGCAGATCTGTAACAGTTGCCATTGTAATACTGGTATATACACTGTTGTTGCACTGTGTAAGGGCGATGCTTCACACATGTCCCTACTGTAGGCCATGTGTCCCACCATTATGTTCATCCCTGTGGACACATTTTGCAATGGCAGGATGTTAGTTATCTTGCAGGTGTCTGACGTACCCTTCAGATACCCCA
Organism: Protopterus annectens; assembly: GCF_019279795.1. Classification (NCBI taxonomy): domain Eukaryota; kingdom Metazoa; phylum Chordata; order Ceratodontiformes; family Protopteridae; genus Protopterus; species Protopterus annectens. The sequence goes on along the minus strand of NC_056744.1, from coordinate 1,253,968,843 downwards.
TCATGGTCACCACTGTGGTGCAGTGCATTTAACAGCAACAATATGTGAACATGTATGGCATGCATTATGGGTAGGTGTGCTAGATGTGTGCAAGGAATATACCATAACCATTACATGCCCGGTGTATTGGCAAGCATCAAAATAAACCATATTCATCAGTTACAGGCTGCTGCCTTGGTGGTATACCAGAGGGACCTACATAGGAGTGCGAGAGATGCAATGTCAGTGGCCACAGCTGAGGCATTGCTGCAGGGTGGGTGCAGCATTACAGTACATCAACAGTACAAGTCCACAATACTACTGCTTATGCACATCTGCTTATTACTACTACTACTACGCAACAGACTATATATATGACATCTCACATATGCATGATCTACCTGTACATATGCGGATGCATACGCAAACGTGGTCTACTGATGTGCCCTGTGGCCTTACTTGCATGCTCTTCAGTCAGTGTGTGGGTAGAACCCACCTCCACAATGGTCTATGCCAGTTGTTGGGTGTGTGGGTGGGCAGGTGCCACGAGGTTGGTGAGAAGCTCCTCAACATGTGTCAGAGAGGATGGATGGCATGACTACCCCTGTTGCTAGGTGATCCCCCTGGACTGCAGCTGCATGCCGATGGGCATTGCAAAGCAGGTCATAAAAATGATATTGGACCTGCTCATAACTGCAGTTATGCAGACTGACATCACTGACCCTGCGGACTAGATCATTTCACAGAACGGTCCACTCCTGCTGCTCATGGGCAACCCTGCCGAACAGAACCAGATAGTGCTGTATTAGGTGGTTAAACACAACCTCATTTTTTGCTGCTGAATACGCTGGTAGACGGCCGTGGGGCATCTTACCTGAAAGACATAAAGATGGGAACAGGTCTGAGCAAACTCATACAGCAAGGTTACCATAGTTCTTAATACACATCTCTGTCACCCTCCCTGAGCATATCAGTGACAACAAACTGTTCACACAACTCAATAGGTATGGCTACAGCTTACCTACCATTGGGACATATATTGTATTGTACCACACTTTGTGTTTGTAGCCATGTTCCCTGTGTGGACACTATCATTGCTGGCCTGTTACAAACTATTTCACCTGCATGCCATTGTCAGGGCCACTATGGTTCCTTTTATGCATGTGGTATCCTTCCTATATGATTGGTGCACATCTGACATTCTGTGTTATTGGGGATATCTGTGCATGCTGTTGGACATGTTTAGGGATTGTGTGGACTATTACTACACACATATGTTCTATAACAGTGACACAACAGCATGTTTAGGGAATAGTTGCCTGCAGAACCACATCTGCCACCTCATCTGGCCATGTTACCAGGCCGCATCACATGTGGGACCCACCCTGGGGCCTCCTCATCTACTGGTCCAGCACTAACTTCAGGTGGAACCACCTCAGGGGATGTTGTCCCCCCTGGGGGCACACACAGACATGATCCTGTCACCCGAGGTGAGGTCCAGGGTCTGTTCCATAGGGGGGCTCTACAGACACTTGTGGGGTGTGCTACAGCACCTTGAGGCACCCAGTACACATTCACAGTGTCCACATGCTCTGCCTGCTCAGCCTCCAGGCTAGACACCTTCAGGCCTGTGGACTGATGTTGTGAGTAGCAATGTGTGTGGGCCTCTTTCCCATTATTTCCATATGGGGGCTCATGGGGCTTCCAAATCACAGACCACACACACCATTCAGGGTGTTTATCCACCATGTGTCATATACCACCCCCATAGGCTGCCGTCTATAGCTACCAACCGAACCACCTCTACAAATATACCTGCTATCCTTCCCCATATTCTCATTCTCTACTTCACAGACAAGGGTAATGTGGTCCCAACAAGGGGTTCACATGTGACATACCCATTCATGTTGCACACACTTATAGCTGTATATATCTGTGTGCATTGCTATGTGTGCTATTCCCTCTCACATAGCATGCAGCACTGTGGTGGTAATGTAGGGGACATGTATTTACATACATATATGTGTGTGCATGTGTTTGTATATATGTAGACATACGCATATGTGTGTGTGTATATATATATATATATATATATATATGTGTGTGTGTGTATATATATATATATATATATATATATATATATATATATATATGTATATATATATATATATATATATATATATATATATATATATATATATATATATATATATATATATATATATATATATATATATATATATATATACATATACATATATATATATATATATATGTGTGCATGTGTGTGTGTGTGTGTGTGTGTGTGTGTGTGTGTGTGTGTGTGTGTGTGTGTGTGTAGATATATAGTGTGTTGTATATATGTGTTTATATATATGTCGACATCTGGGCATCTGTGTATCTGTAGACACATATATCTATATACATATACATACCTATTCATTTGGTACACTCAGACATCAGGTCCACAATCTCTAACTCTCCTTCCTGCACAGCTGCAGTGTTCTGCCTTGCTACACCACAGACAGGTGCCACATATGGACACAGCCTAGTGGGTATATATAGGGCCAGATTGCAGGTAAGCCTATTACACACCTATGGCATTTAAGCATGCTACAATACATGTTAACCTGAGTGTCCTGCAAGTGGTGGACTCTGGAACCCACATGTCCATCATGATGGCATTACTTTCACCACCAGCTTTTGGTCACAGTAACATAATTTCCATTACACAACACACACTATGTGGGCTTACATCTTGTCAGTAGGTGCGGCTCTCCACAGTTGACGAGTATGGTCCACAACCCACAGGGACAGACTTCAATGTCCATAGCAGTTGTTCAGCTGAGCATCATTACAACAGCAATACCTGATGGCACATATATATCATTCCACATCATCTACCCCAGTATTATGGACCAAGTACTACAGTCAATTACATGCATATATACTTCATATACCTGTTGTGGGAATGAGGTCTGTTGTAAATGGTGACTTTCTATGATTTTTTTTTCTCCTTGGCTATGGCCTTAGCCTACTTCCTGTGTTTCCGTTTTTGGTTTGGTTGTGATTTTGGTTGTGAATCTGTTTTCTCTTTATTTCTCTTTTTCTCTCCATCTCTCTCTCTCTCTCTCTCCAGTAAATGGATTGAGCTGCTTGAAATAGATTGCAGCATGACTTTTGCAGGTGATGCACATGATCAGGTGATGCCCTCTGTGCCAATCAGTGTCCTCACCTTGCTACCTGTATGCAGCATGCTGTGTAGCACTTCCAATTACTACTGTCATGGCAACCCACTACTATAAATCCCTACATCATGCGGGCATGGTCCCTTTACCTTTCCTGTATGGTGGACATCCTTCTTGTGTGTGGGCAGCAGTGTTACAGACAGCAGGCAGCAATACCTCTTACAAGAGAACTTTAACACTCAGATCAGCTACAAATTTGTATGAGGTTCCAGAACTACAAACACTGTGTGAGTAGTGTTGTTGTATGAATTGTATAGCACCAGTGTTACAGGGTTTGTGTGTACATACTAGTTCAACATGGACTGCAGTCTGCATAGCTCTCAACTGTGTGCCTATCCACTTGATGGTCAGAGGTGTGCCTGTTATGTTTTGTCTGTCCACCACACAGGTGTTGTGTCAGAAATATCACTGGCAGTGCGTGTGCTGAGTGCCATCAGTACATGGCTACATCCATGTGTGTTTCTGACTTCATATTCCTGACTAAGGGTATGTTGCAGACTATCCTGTAACACCAGCAACTTACTTAGTGTATGACAACATTATTTCACACATGGGCCTGTGTTCCAGCCTCTGTTCTCCACCTATTGTCCATATGACATGCTGTCAGGGTTGTTAGATAGTGGCCTGTGAGTATGTCATGCTGCCATTCCTGCCATCATTCCACTGCTGTTGTGGCCCCCACACATATTGTGGGGTTGGGTCCATATATGTGTGGGATTTATCTACACAATACATGTGCGCCCTTATGCAGTCCAGAGGTCAGTGTATGTAACAGTGGTATATGCCCCAGTATGTCAGTCCATTGGGAGGTGCAACATAACTAACCTAGGCTGTTACAAGATGAGGGATATCAGGGGTAAGCTGCTTTAAGGTATCTGGATGTACATTACCATACAATTTAGCTTGGGTAAATGCAGGCCTACTGCTTCCTGCCATAAAGACTGTTCTGTTTGTCAGTGTGATTGTGATGGTTTCAGTTATGCCTTGTTATGTAATAGATACATCCCATTGTGTCAATTGAAGTCTTTACCCCTTAGGGATTGTGTACAGAGTGTAGATAGAGGCTGCTGGACTATACATCTGTATTACTTATTGTTGATTAATTGTTATCCTGTGGCCCAGTCTGCCTTTACTGTTGTACTACTTGAAGGCCTTGGCTTAGACAACAACATATGTTATGCTTTCCGGAATACTGTATTAATTGATCTGTTTGAGAGTTGCATTAGTCTGTTTATATGTATTTCAGAGTCTAAACCGGTATATGACATGGCATATACAACTGTAATAGTGCACAAATAAAGCTTTCTCATGTATACAGACCTGTGCACGGTGTTATATCCTTTGACCTCTCTGTGGGTATATGTTTCAGGCAACAATTGTCTTTTGTATGGGCGACTCATACAGTGTCCAATTGGTAAGGTGGCAATGGCATGCATACTGGCTGTTCTGTATGGTATGCACCCTCTAAATATGTATATTCCTATACATATCTGTGTGTGCGTATGTATAGTTACATATATATCTATATATATGTGTGTGTATGTGTAGTTACATATATATATGTGTGTGTGTGTGTGTGTGTGTGTGTGTATCTGCATATATGTGTGTGTGTATATGTATCTTAGGACTGTTTATTGCTTCCACATTGTACATTCCCTATGGTAGCCAGACTGTACTGCATGATATGTTATTGATACCAGCCTGACATCATACAGGTGGGATGGATTACAGTTAACATCTTGTGCCCATGTTGTGTCGGGTCCTGGTTATGGGACTTGCAACAATTGGTACTGTATTGCACGGCAGACTTGTTTGTCTGTGTGTGTGTGTGGGAGGGGGGTAATATCAATACGTACAAGACGTATGTAGCTTGGGCCCCCTCACCCCCATTAACAGTGCCTGTGGTCATATATGTATTTATGTTCTCTTTTGTATATATATATATATATATATATATATATATATGGGTCTGAAACAAAGTAGTAAATCCACGACAGTCAGCACAAGAACACCAGGTAGATCCAACAAGAGATTTATTGAAGCGCTTTTCGGCTAACCATACGACAGCCTTCCTCAGAATAAAAAACTTAATACAGCACTTTCCTTTTATACAGAAAAAGGCGCAAAACATAAAACAATAATTCAATTAATTAATTAAAATAAATATTTAACAACACAATCAACATTTTCTTAAAGGTGTATGTTTAAAACCAGAAATAAAATAATAAAATGAATATATATATACTACTAAACATTGATGCACAAAGCCTGGAACTGGTTACTATAAATAAAGTCTGTCAACAACTTCAGCCCATGTTATTAGACACTACTGAAACCCTACTTACTATATATATATATATATGTGTATGTTTACAAGCACCTATCTATTTTTTATTTTATTGCTGTTTGTTTTTTATTTATTATTTTTTATTTTTTTATTTTTATTTATTACAGTCCTCAATATGCATGTCTTACCATTCAGGAATAATATTTAAAAACAACAGCCCTGTTGTTACTGTATTAGATAGTAATGCAAGAACAATTCTAAGCCACACCTAAAGTTGATGGTCTTGTAAGGTAGAATAGAGTGAATCAGCTTGTGGACTATACTGATATTGCATTTCTCAATATGCTAAAGAAATTGTAATATATTTATCAAGTTAGTTTTTTATTCACATGATTTAAAAATTCATGGAAATTTAATTTTATCACACTTTAAACTATCTCACTAAGCTCTTCAATTTCAATAACACTCCTATTGATGAAGCTTCATTTAAACCTGGATAGTTACCCGCGTTCAATTTAATTTGCCATTTTAGTTCTAGTTCGAGCAACTTTAATGAATAAGGCCCTCCTCTAGGATTAATTTTCAATCCATCAATGATCAAAAATTTGAAATAATGGTCAGGGAAACTTATAATATGTTTGGCTAATGCGTTGTCAGTCTTTTGATGAGTGACAGCATAGATGTGTTCGTACATCCTGTCTCTGAGCCTACGCTCAGTTTTGCCGACATAAAAAGTGGCGCAAAGTGCACATTTAGCCAAGTAAATTATGCCTTTAGAATTGCAGTTAAACTTGTCATTTATTTTGAATAAAGCATTATCCACGGTAAATGTACTGCTGACCAATACATGTTTACAAATGCTACATGCCTCACATTTAAAGGTCCCTGTTAACCTTCTCAATGAATCAGGCTGAAATCTCAAAGAGTCCTTTAAATTCAGACCACGCTTGAATGTAACGTTGGGTTTATGACCAAGCTTAATATATATATATATGGGTCTACTTGAGTTGACCAAGACGCCACTTCGCTGACACGCAGAAGACCGAGACTAAACGATCGAAACCGAAGGTGATCGACAAGGTGAAATCCCGACAGCTGAAAGACTGACATGGGGAATGTGTGAGCGCGACTCGGTAAGTGTGCGATAGTGAGGGATTTAGGGTTAAGGAGCGGACAGGTAAGTGTGCGATAGTGAGGGATTTAGGGTTAGGGTGCGGGAAAGATGAGTGTGCGGTAGTGTCGGACTTAGGGTTTGGGTAAGGTAAGTGTGTGATAGTGACGGAGTGTAGTTTAGGGGCAGGTTAAGTGAGTTAGGGTTAGGGTGCGGGTAGGGTGAGTGTGCGATAGTGAAGGGCTTTATGTTTTTGGGTGGGTTAAGTGAGTTAGGGTTAGGGTGCATGTAGGGTAAGTATGCGATTGTGATGGACTTGGTTTAGGAGTGGGTTAAGTGAGTTAGGGTTAGGGTTTGGGTAGGGTAAGTGTGCGGTAGTGTAGGACCTTAGGGTTAGGGTTTCGGTTAAGGTTAGTGGATATGTAATTGTGTGTAATGTGTAATTTATGTTTTGTGTGTCGGTGTAATGGTGTTTGGTTTTGTGAGTTGTCTGTATTGTGTGTTTTCGGTTGTTTGGTTTCGTGTTTTATGCGTGTAGTGGCGTTTCGGTCAACTAAAGTAGACCCATATATATATATATATATATATATATATATATATATATATATATATAGATAGATATATATATATATCTATATAGATATATATTGCGCTCTCTCTCTCTATATATATATATATATATATATATATATATATATATATATATAGACATAGATATATATATATATATATATATATATATATATATATAGACATATATATATATATATATATATATATATATATATATATATATATATATATGTAGACTGTATATCTATAGATGTATGTATATGTATATATATATATATATATATATATATATATATATATATATATATAGATATGTATATATCTATTTAGATATAAAGACACACACACACACACACACACACACACACACACACACACACACACACACACACACACATCTACATGTACAAATACATTTCCTGTACTGTTGATTGACTGATGGATGATATGTTTGTGAAAACATCAGGGTTATGTATATCTGACATGGCTTAGCTATGGTGTGCAGAGTCCTGGGTTTGAGCCTTGCAAAGGCTGTTTATTTTTTTGCTGGGCAGAAATAAAGGTCGTTGAATACAGAGTGATTAAGGCACTTTTAAGCAGTTGTAAGCAGGTTTCTACGGAGGTAAGCACTGCTAACTTCTGGTTACAGTTTCTTATACTGATTTAGCTTCCCAGTTGCTTAACCTGTGTAGGCATTGCTTACCCCCACACAAACAAGGTTAAACCCACTTATTGTGTCTTAAAAGTGCTTACTCCTGCTTACCCCCGCACTAATTTCTTTAAAAGAAATGAAAAAGGGTTGATAGGAAAGTGGTGAAAAAGGGGCACAAAAAGGGAAAGACAGTAGGGAAATAGCTAGGGATGTGCAGGAAGGGTGTAGGTAAGGTCCATACCTGCCCATTTCTTCTACAGCAACAGCTGTATATATACAATGAATTTGGAGATATATTTGGGACACTCATACCCGAGAGAAGGGTGAGGACAAAAATAATATGTTGTTAAGCCAATTAGACCAGATTACGTGTCCAGTGGACATGTGCCCAAAATGGACAGCTATGTATGGGGCAGATTTTTTTTTTTTGGGGAACAGATTGCCCTTTTTTTTTTCATGTGAGAGTGGGATGTTGGGGAGGGATAGTAGGTATATTTGGGGAGGTAGATTGGGTAGGTTAACAGACAAGACAAACAAGACGCATATACAAAGGCAGTATATGACACTTGGGGGGTAAACACCTTGATGGGGAGGGGTGTTGGGAAATTGGAAGCCCATGATCCCCCTAGTGGAAACAGTGGGAGTGAGGTCCCCACCCATGGGCAGTCACTACTGCACCTTCACAGCCTCGAAGGTGGCTGTGCTGGGGGCTGAGTAGGAGAGCCAGTGCGACCCTCTAGTCGCGACACATGGCTCTCAAGCTGGCGTAACAGATCTCCGACCTTCCTGCGGAGCTAGCTACGCACCATGACCCGGACCTGGAGACGGGTGACCGGCTCCTGTCCGTGCCGCTCCTGGGGGGGGGGTAAGCCAAATCCCCGGAGGCGGTTCCACCTGAAGGTGGTGCAGGACAAACAGATGAAGAGGTCCCAGGTTGGGCCACAAACATGCTGGTGCCCAGTGCCATGGCCAGCTGAGGTGGGAATTGTGGGTCTGCTGGGACCCGCCTTCCCATACGTGCTATGGTCTTTAAGTTTTATCAACATATGTGGGTTAGTAATAGTCAACAAATTCCAGGATTAGGTATAACAGTATGCACAGGTATTCTCATTAATCCAAACAACAGACATGGAACAGCTGCACAGGAAACAGAACACATGCATATATAGGACCACAGTGGTCATTACAACAGCATGCAGGTACATTGATGGCAGCATGCCACCAATGTGGGAGTATTTCAACATAGAACATGCATAGAAACTGATTTAAATAATTATCAAACAATAGGATATATGTTTCAACATTAGAGTTAAGTCAGCACATGCCAACTGAATCATGTATTTAGTTTATTGTTGCAGATATGTTGGTGGGGGGAGAAAGACGTCAATTAACAACTAGTATATTCCTGTTGTTTGCATTACTTTCCTAGTCAGTGCTGTGGTCTGTACCTTACAAGTATTAGTACACTACCCTATTGCCTTAGTTTGGACAGTGATATGGCTGTCGACAGCTATATACATGAACTGGTTTTACCTGCAGTATACACCTGTTACCTGATATACCTGTGGAGGTATTGTTTGTTAACACTACCTAACTGTTTCTATACATACTCCCAGATTCCAGGTTGATGTTATGCACAAACCTGTCCATCTCTTTTTTCACACACTCTGGGCATGTCTTCACCACATGCAGGTGAAATGGGACATATTTCCACTATTGCCCTCTTAAACCTTTAGTGACTTATACAATGACAGGTTTGTTTTATTTGACATTTTCCAAATATGTACAGGTCTGACAGTCAGTTATATGACATGCTGCCTACGTGTCAGAAATTGGCACAATGATATGGCAGGGAGCAGGGTAACAGCCAGCAGATATGGGTCAAATATTTGAACATTCTGGACATTTCTGTTCACTTGTGGGGTATGATTCTGCATACAGCTTACTACCACTCCCAGGATTTGAACCATACTGTGTCCACTAAAATTAAGACACTGTCCAACACAGTTGAATGTGCTATACAGGTATTGTTGTGTATCTCTTGTCTGATTTCTGTCAATAAATCTCCTGTGGTTTTGCATTCTGACCTTGCAATTACAACACTCATATACAGGATTTCCTCGACAGTTATATTATGTAGTACACTGCAAAGTACTCGAGCACCAGGATTGTAAATAAAAAACTAAACCTTGAGAAACACAATCCCAGGAAGTAACAGTCCGCTCACCTTGGTGAATCAAAACACCATAAAATTATTCCAAGTACAAGGGTGTAGTCTAAGCACAATAAAGTTTATTCCACCATTCATTAAAATTCCACAGCAAAGGTAAAAATCTCCAAAAACCAACAGTGAAGTAAGCGCTTTTGTCTGTAAACATACCAGACTTTATCAAACTGTTGTGTTTCCCTCCTCTTTGCACTTATATACACTTGTGTACTTAATTAATAGCCAATTAACATTTAAAAATACAGTTCTCTGGAAATAAAAATGTGTGTACACATACTCAATAGCTGTGTTAGCAGGATTGCAATACATGCAAAATTTGTTACCCAGACGAATAGTGTGTTTATGGACTTAAAACTTGAATTTTATTTCAAGAGTTCACCTTTTAAATTACAACTTCCTAGCTCTCTGTTTTAACACTGGCCGTATAGATAAATAATCATTAATACCCAGGGATTCTATTGCATTTAATGTCAACTGCCAGTGTAATTCCCTAGTTTTTAATTCATTCCCCCAATCACCTTTTCTGATGTTCCTTTTCACTATCTCAAGTATGCCAAACTTGAAACAGGTAAAATTAGGACATATTTCTGAGTGTTTAAAAAGGGCATTATTTTTGTTCTTAGTTTCCATGGCATATGTGTGCTCATAAATTCTTTGCCTTAGGGATCTTTCCGCTTTCCCCACATAGAAATTTAAACAACTTTGACAAATGGCAATATAAACCACCCCTCTTGTTTGACAATTGCCACCAACCATCCTAATAGTGGGTGTGGTATCTCCTGCCTTGTATTCACTGCTTTCTAAAATCAGTGAACATTGGTTACACCTACCACATTTGTTAGTACACTTAACTGTACTTAACTGTTTGTGTGTTCTAATAAATATTTCATATTTTTCCCCACTCTGTTAGTAAAGAGTGGACCTGTGCCTTACCAGTGGGTATACTCTTCGTTTCCTTCCAAAATCACCCAATTCTTGGTAAGAATCTTTTGTACCTCCCTACCAAATGAACTGAATTCTATAACCATAGAATGTGTATATCTATTGGTCTAATTATTGTCCTAATATGGGGAATAAATTTGTTACCCCATCCTATTGTAATCTCTTCTTAAAATTTTTCCACCAATTCCATGGGGTATCCCCTGTTCCTAAACATTTGGGTCAGTAACATTAGTTCTTTTGTTAACCCTTCAAACATTGAACACATTCTAGCCCCTCTAATCATCTGGCCCCTTACAAGGTTTCGCTTAATATATAATGGATGTTGACTCTCAAACCTCAAAAAACTATTAGAATATGTTGGTTTCCTATGGAACAGTGATTCAAAACAGTTCTGGTTGATATTTTTAGTCAACCTTATGTCCAAATAATCTATAACTTGTGGATTGTGAGTATGTGTAAATTGGAAATATTCACAAATGTTATTGATGAAACTCTCAAATTTTAATACTCTTTCAAGATCTATCTTCCATAAAATGAATACATCGTCCAAATAACAGGTATATAGTATCCAATCTTTGGAAAATTCAGTGCCAAATATGTGTTTCTTCTCCCACATACAAAAAACTAAATTAGCAAAAATGGGGGCACAACTTGACCCCATTGCAACCCCCTTTAGTTGCCTGTAATATTCTTCTTTAAATATAAAAATATTATTTTTTAATACCTATTCCATCATTTGTACTACAAAAGTAATCATGGTAGCACTCAAGTTACTATATTCCAATAGTGCTTCCTGAAACAATTCCAACCCCAGTTTGTGGGGAATTGATCCAGAAAGATCAACAACGTCAAAAGTTGAAAAAACAGTACAGTGTGTGTAATATTCCTGTTTTATCTGGGTTAGAAAATCCCATGAGTCTTTAACAACATAATCCACCTTTTGTAAAATATACTTTAATAACCTGTCAATAAAGACTCCCAATGGGTATGTGGAACTACCTTGGGCTGCTATAATCAATCAGTATGGTGGGTGATAAATGTCCTTGTGTACCTTTGGTAAACCAAATACAGTTGGGACAAAGGGGTGTTGATTCTGTAGAAAGTTGAATACCTCCTCGTTAATCACTTCCTGCATTAAACTATCCTCTAGGTACATCTGGAGTCTCCTATGAACCATATTAACGTCATTTCTTGAGGCAATTGAATACTTTTCTGTGTCCTGTAACATACCAGATATCTCATTAATATAGTCAATTGTTTCTACTAGAACTACTCCCCCTCCCTTATCTGGCTTCATTACCCGTATTAAATTTGACTCTCTTAATTCATTTAATAACATTTTTCCTCTCTAGTCAAGTTGTAAAATTCTTCTTTGTAACCTTAGTATTGTTTACAAATTTCCTTTTTACACATATTCTCTTAATGTGTCATCACTGGGTTTAATGGGGGATTAAACAGGCTTTTTTTCTTCAAAGTGCTTTCATTCACTTTATTTGCATTGTTTGCCTGCTTAAAATATAACTGTAAATTTAGTTTCCTTATGTATAACTTTTAGTTCAGTTAGTGTTTGTGCTAATCCTGGTTTCCTCATTGGAACACATTTAAATCCCTTCTCAACCAAGGTGAAATGTGTATCTGTAACTGAATGACCTGTATAATTGAAAATCTTAAAACCATTCCTGGTATAAGTAATCCCTGACTGGTCTTCTGTAATAAAATTACTGTCTGTATTTTCTTCTAAAATCTGCTGTTCCTGTTGTTGTTCCAATATGTTCTCTGACCCCTTGGTAATCTCCCCCTGGGTGTCTGTTGACCCCCTAAAAAATTGTTGTTTTTCTGTCGGTTGCGGTCTCTATTCTGTAACCTTTCTGACCTTCTTAACTGGAGAAATTCTTGGTCAAAGACGTCATCCACTACTTCGTGGCTGTAGTTAGTGTTTTGTCCCCGTCCATTCTCCTGATCAACTAAAAAATCCAAATTGTTGCCTATTCTATCCGTTTCAATACTTTCCCCATAATAACTTCTGGGTAACAAATAAGCTTCTTTTTGCTTATATTCTAGTTCATCCCTTTTTAATTTACGTTGCTTTCTCTGTATTGTCCTTTACCTGCTGTTCTATTTTCTTAAAAATATTGTCGTACTTCACTTCAAAATTTAAAAAACTTCCATCATTTAAAATATCTTCATTTAATTAGTTAACTTCACTTAAAAGAGAATTAATTTTACCATTATTAACTTTAATAATAAAGTGTAACAATCCAATACCATGCCTACCAAACATAGATAATTCATCAAGTTCAGTTTGTACAACTAAAAGTCCATTAGGAAATTTGGCCATTCTCAGGCCTTTGGGAATTCTTTGCACTTTAATGCATTCTGCAAGGTATGCATTGTCAATTTGCAAGTTACGTACCTTGCTCATTTTCTGTTCAAATTCTTTTAGTCGTTTGTGTATGTCCAAAGTTTTCACTTGCCGCCCCTGATTAGATAATAATGGTTCCTCGTGTAACCATCATTCGAATCTGTTAGTCCTGTTGTCATCTTGTTGCAAAACATTCCCACAAACCGCCTGTCCACAAGGAATACTGTTTGTAGGTGTACTGGGTTCATTGTTTTCTCATGCTTCTCCGTTCGGATCAAGTATATTAACTGTCATCGGGCGTAACGAAACTTGCATCATCACTGGGATTGCTGGTACTAGTAGTTTATCCAACTTACTCTGAAACTGTTGGTATTGCAGAGTCATTAGTTTAATCAATTGCCCAATATTGTCATCGTTGTTATTACCAGAAACTATTGGGACTTGGTGGTTGCCTTGCAAGTTATATTCGTTCTGGTTTTCCATCACGAAAAAAACACACAAGCAATGAGGTGTATTTCAAGCTGGAACACTTCACAAACAAAACCTGCTAAATGCGGAATGTCTCGGAAAGTCTCTTTTAAACTGGACTAGGACAAAAAAACAACAAGTTGTGTTTACAAACAGGTGTTTGATAGGCATGGTATTGAGTTGTTACACTTTATTATTAAAGTTAATAATGGTAAAATTAATTCTCTTTTAAGTGAAGTTAACAAATTAAATGAAGATATTTTAAATGTGATGGAAGTTTTTTAAATTTTGAAGTGAAGTACGACAATATTTTTAAGAAAATAGAACAGCAGGTAAAGGACAATACACAGAGAAAGCAACGTAAATTAAAAAGGGATGAACTAGAATATAAGCAAAAAGAAGCTTATTTGTTACCCAGAAGTTATAATGGGGAAAGTATTGAAATGGATAGAATAGGCAACAATTTGGATTTTTTAGTTGATCAGGAGAATGGACGGGGACAAAACACTAACTACAGCCAAGAAGTAGTGGATGAAGACTTTGACCAAGAATTTCCCCAGTTAAGTAGGTCGGAAAGGTTACAGAATAGAGACCGCAACCGACAGAATAACAACAATTTTTAGGGGGTCAACAGACACCCAGGGGGAAATTACCAAGGGGTCAGAGAACATATTGGACCAACAACAGGAACATCAGATTTTAGAAGAAAATACAGACAGTAATTTTATTACAGAAGACCAGTCAGGGATTACTTATACCAGGAATGGTTTTAAGATTTTCAATTATACAGGTCATTCAGTTACAGATACACATTTCACCTTGGTTGAGAAGGGATTTAAATTTGTTCCAGTGAGGAAACCAGGATTAGCACAAACACTAACTGAACTAAAAGTTATACATAAGGAAACTAAATTTACAGTTATATTTTAAGCAGGCAAACAATGCAAACAAAGTGAATGAAAGCACTTTGAAGAAAAAAAGTCTGTTTAATCCCCCATTAAACCCAGTGATGGCACATTAAGAGAATATGTGTAAAAAGGAAATTTGTAAACAATACTAAGGTTACAAAGAAGAATTTTACAACTTGACTAGAGAGGAAAAATGTTATTAAATGAATTAAGAGAGTCAAATTTAATACGGGTAATGAAGCCAGATAAGGGAGGGGGAGTAGTTCTAGTAGAAACAATTGACTATATTAATGAGATAACTAGTATGTTACAGGACACAGAAAAGTATTCAATTGCCTCAAGAAATGAAGTTAATATGGTTCATAGGAGACTCCAGATGTACCTAGAGGATAGTTTAATGCAGGAAGTGATTAACGAGGAGGTATTCAACTTTCTACAGAATCAACACCCATTTGTCCTGACTGTATTTGGTGTACCAAAGGTACACAAGGACATTTATCACCGACCATACAGACTGATTATAGCAGACCAAGGTAGTTCCACATATGCATTGGGAGTCTTTATTGACAGGTTATTAAAGGGTATTTTACAAAAGGTGGATTATGTTGTTAAAGACTCATGGGATTTTCTAACCCAGATAAAACAGGAATATTACACACATTATACTGGTTTTTCAACTTTTGATGTTGTTGATCTTTTTGGATCAATTCCCCATGAACTGGGGTTGGAATTGTTTCAGGAAGCACTATTGGAATATAGTAACTTGAGTGCTATAATGATTAATTTTGTAGTACAAATGATAGAATGGATATTAAAAAATATTTTTTTTATATTTGAAGAAGAATATTACAGGCAACTAAAGGGGATTGCAATGGGGTCAAGTTGTGCCCCCATTTTTGCTAATTTAGTTTTTTGTATGTGGGAGAAGAAACACATATTTGGCACTGAATTTTCCAAAGATTGGATACTATATACCTGTTATTTGGACGATGTATTCATTTTATGGAAGGTAGATCTTGAAAGAGTATTAAAATTTGAGAGTTTCATCAATAACATTTGTGAATATTTCCAATTTACACATACTCACAATCCACAAGTTATAGATTATTTGGACATAAGGTTGACTAAAAATATCAACCAGAACTGTTTTGAATCACTGTTCCATAGGAAACCAACATATTCTAATAGTTTTTTGAGGTTTGAGAGTGAACATCCATTATATATTAAGAGAAACCTTGTAAGGGGCCAGATGATTAGAGGGGCTAGAATGTGTTCAATGTTTGAAGGGTTAACAAAAGAACTGATGTTACTGACCCAAATGTTTAGGAACAGGGGATACCCCATGGAATTGGTGGAAAATTTTAAAAAAGAGATTACAATAGGATGGGGTAACAAATTTATTCCCCTATTAGGACAATAATCAGGCCAATAGATATACACATTCTATGGCTATAGAATTCAGTTCATTTGGTAGGGAGGTACAAAAGATTCTTACCAAGAATTGGGTGATTTTGGAAGGAAACAAAGAGTATACCCACTGGTTAGACACAGGTCCACTCTTTACTAACAGAGTGGGGAAAAATATGAAATATTTATTAGAACACACAAACAGTTAAGTACAGTTAAGTGTACTAACAAATGTGGTAGGTGTAACCAATGTTCACTGATTTTAGAAAGCAGCGAATACAAGGCAGGAGATACCACACCCACTATTAGGATGGCTGGTGGCAATTGTCAAACAAGAGGAGTGGTTTATATTGACATTTGTCAAAGTTGTTTAAATTTCTATGTGGGGAAAGCGAAAAGATCCCTAAGGCAAATAATTTATGAGCACACATATTCCATGGAAACTAAGAACAAAAATAATGCCCTTTTTAAACACTCAGAAATATGTCCTAATTTTACCTGTTTCAAGTTTGGCATACTTGAGATAGTGAAAAGGAACATCAGAGCAGGTGATTAGGGGAATGAATTAGAAACTAGGGAATTACACTGGCAGTTGACATTAAATGCAACATAATCCCTGGGTATTAATGATTATTTATCTATATGGCCAGTGTTAAAACAGAGAGCTAGGATGCTGTAATTTAAAAGGTGAACTTTTGAAATAAAATTCAAGTTTTCAGTCCATAAACACACTATTCTTCTGGGTAACAAATTTTACCTGTATTGCAATCCTGCTAACACAGTTCTTGAGTATGTGTACACACATTTTAATTTTCACAGAACTGTATTTTTAAATGTTAATTGGCTATTAATTAAGTACACAAGTGTATATATAAGTGCAAAGAGGAGGGAAACACAACAGTTTGATAAAGTCTGGTATGTTTACAAACAAAAGCGTTTACTTCACTGTTGGTTTTTGGAGATTTTTACCTTTGCTGTGGAATTTTAATGAATGGTGGAATAAACTTTACTGTGCTTAGACTACTCCCTTGTACTTGGAATAATTTTATGGTGTTTTGATTCACCAAGGTGAGCAGACTGTTACTTCCTGGGATTGTGTTTCTCAAGGTTTGGGTATTATGTAGTACAGTGTGGGTGACAGCGATGAGTAATACCTTATTATTCTGAGCAATTGCAGCACTAATAATGCCATACAATACCAGAGTAAACAGTACCACTACAGGAAAACAATCTTTTATTTATAGGCACAGTGTTCGTATCTGACAGACCTGTGGGAGCAATGTTTGTCAGAGCTACCTGCATGTTGCCACACAAATTAGGAGTTTCCACATTAGTATTATGCACATACATCTCACTCTGTTACTGTACACACACTGGTCACAGCTTGACAACATGGGGGTGGAGATGGGACATACTTGGCTACTTACTGTCATAACATTTTGGGGTGTTGCTAGAGTGGCAGGTTTGTTGTTACAGATTTCTGACAATCAGTTGTATGCCTTGTTTGCTGCCTAAATGTCTGGGATCATCCCACTGGTTTGCCAGGGGGACAGGGTGACAGGCAGCATCTATGGGCCGATTTACTGGACATTCTGGAAATTTCTGGACACTTGTGGGGTATGATTCTGTATACAGCCTGCTACCACCAGGATTTGAACCATGGCTGTGTGTGCAAAAAATATAACAGTTCACATTGCAGTTGAGTGTGCTATTTGGATTTTGTTGTCTGTCTTTTCAGTGTTTTCTAAGTCTTTCTCAGTTGTACTATTTGACCTCTTGGGATTACAACAGTCATATACAGACATTCCTACACAATTTACTTATGTAGCACAGTGTGGGCAACAGTGCTTACTACAACAGTACTATTAAGTGATTGCAACTCTACATTACCATATGGTACCAGAGTGAACACATGCAGTCCAGCAGTGAGACCTTATTTATTTATTTATTTATTTAATTTATTTATTTATTTATTTGCTGTTGGTTAACCAGGATAGTCCATTGGGCCAAGAGAACCCATTTTCAATGGAGTCCTGGGGAGAAAAGCTCCATTACAGATTACATATTATAGAGAGTTATATGCAGTTTACATATTATAAAGATTTACATCCAAATTATTGTACATGACATCATGAGGAACAGTGATTACAATGAGTAAAGTTAAGCATTAATACAATCAAATAATAAAACATATTAAAGTTGAAACCAAATTATATCATAGGCACAAGGATAAGGAAGTGAGTAGATAGGTGCATAAGGCTTCAGGAGGATAGGAACTATTAAGGAATAGATTACTGCCTGAGGTAGAGAGAGCAAAAGGTGGGATACAGTAGAGAGTATAGAAAGATTATGTGAAGTAGGAGCAGGAGCATTCCCATGTGGATGATAGGTAGGAGTGGAGTGATTTTTTAAAGGTAGGAAGGCTAGTGATGGTACGAATGGAGGGTGGGAGGAAGTTCCATAGGCGTGCTAGTGAAAAGGAGAGGAGGTTATGTCCTGGGGGACGATGGGGTCTATAGACTTCTATTAGGTTTTGATTAGTAGATCTGAGAAGTCTTTGAGTGTGGTGAATTTTAAAGGTAGTGGACAGGGAGGAACAGAGGGATGGTTGAAAAATGAGTTTATGTGCATATGTTCGTTGAGTGTAGGAGAGGTAGTTGGGAAGTTCAAGCCAATTTAGTTTGTGGAGTGGTACACAGTGATGGGTTGAAGATTTATTGTTAGTGGCAAATTTGGCTATTTTATTATAACAGGTCAAAAGTTTTGTTTTGAGAGATGATTGTAGATTAGTTAAAAGAGGGGTACCATAAAGGAGGGAGGGTAAGAGAAATGTGGTAGAGAGAGAGAGTGAGTTTGGTAGTAGGTGAGAGGAATTGTTTGTGACGGTACAGCAGGCCTAGTTTTTGGTGTTTTTTTTTTTTAATGTTTTGTAGTAGATAGGACTTGAAAGTAAGGTTATTACCAATTTGGACTCCTAGAAGCTTGGTTTCAGTTACCAGTTCAAGTGGGTTATTATTTTGACTGGTGATGGAGAATGGTTGTTGATCCGATGTGTTGGTTTTAGAGGGGGTGAATATCATTAGTTTTGATTTAGCTGCATTAAGTGCAAGATGGTTGTCTTTCATCCACTGTTCTGTGGTGGAGAAGGCGTCTTGAGTCAGCTTTTGGAGAGTTGGAATGGAGGATGAAGCACAGATGATTGTAGAATCATCTGCATATTGGATGATGTCAGCACAGGGGATAGAGTGATAGTAGTAATTTACAAAGATATTAAAGAGAAGGGGTCCTAATATGGAACCTTGTGGAACACTTGTGGGGCTATTTAGGAAAGAGGAGATGGATTTTTTCCACTTAACAGCTTGTTACCTGTCTGAGAGATAGCTGGTGAACCAATTAAGAGCAGAAGGTGAAAGGTTTAGCTTAGAGAGTTTAGTTAGCAGTAAGATATGGGAGATAGTGTCAAAAGCTTTGGAGAGATCAAGTAGGATGATAGATACAGTGAGGCCTGAGTCTCTAGCCTTGTTCACATTTTCAAGGAATGATAGGAGGGCTGTCATAGTGCTGTGATTGGGACGGAAGCCGTGTTGAGTAGAAGTTAGTAGGTTGGTGTCTAGTAAGTAGGGAAGGAGTTGAAGGTGAATACATTTATCTAGAATTTTAGAAATAGGAGAGAGGATAGCGATGGGCCGGAATTTGGTAACACTAGTATTATTTCCTCCTTTATGACGGGGAATTATAAAAGCCTTTTTCCAGATTTGAGGAATGTGACTTTCTTGGATGGAGCGGTTGATTAGGATACTAATTGGCAGGGCGATAGCATCTGCAGCTATACTGAGGAAGTGTGAGGGGATGTTATCGGGGGCATTGGTGCAAGGTTTTAGCTTTTTCAGGAGTTTTTGGATAGTGGAAGTAGGGATTGGTTCCAGGGAGAATCTAAGTGGTTGAGAGGTAGTAGGATAACAGAGTGGAGAAGGAGGAGGAGTAGGGGGGGAGAGGAGGAAGTTGGAGGTGGATGGTTGGAGGAGAAGGAAGAGGTTAGTTTGGAAATGCAGTCAGTGAAAAAAGAGTTAAACTCGGTGGCAAGGTCATTGTCTTGTACGCTTGGGTTGGGGTTTGGGTTTTCAGTTGTACCGGGTTTTAAGAGGGAGGTTATACCTCTCCAGAAATTTTGTGGGTCATTTTTGTATTTACTTTGAAGAGAAGAGTAATAGTTGTGACGGTCTGCTGTGATAAGCTTTTTTACTGAGTTGCGAAGAGTTTTGTAGTCATTAAGAGTAGTGGGAGATTTGTGCTTCAGATAGTGTGCCCAGGCTTCATCTCTTAGTTGCATGGTTGTTAGTGTATTTTTAGTTAGCCAAGGGGTAGTTTTGTTTTTTATTCTTCTGGTTTTTAAGGGAGCATGTGTATCTAACAGGTTTAAGAAAGTGGAATTAAAGTGAGTGATAGCACTTTCCAGGGGAAGAGTTTTTAGTGGGTACCAGTTAAGGCATTTTAGGGAGTTAGAGAAGGCTTCTGGGTTGAAGTTTTTTTGGTCTCTGAAAGTGATGCAGTTATGAGAAAATTGTAGGGAAGAAGAGAGGCGTGTGGCAAAGATGGGAAGGTGGTCGCTTACGGAGTCAGGAAGAGTTCCACTATCAGGGTAATTGTGGGGGTGAAAGACTAATATCCAATCTATAATACTGCCAGAAGAGAAGTCTTTAGAGGGCCTAGTAGTGGAGTTGATGAGTTGAGTGAAGCTATACAGGTTGATGTTAATGGAGGGGGTATGGGATTAAATGGTGGACCAATTGATGTTAGTATCTCCCATGATGATGGTTTTGTTAGAAATATTGGAAGAGAACCAGGAGAGGATATCTTCCAGTGTGGGGATATTGTTGCCGGGGGGAATGTAGAGTGAGGCTATGCATATATTTTTGTGTTTATTTAATCAAAGTAGGCCTATTATTAATTCTGCATTGTTGAATTGAGGAATAGCTTTATTGTAAGGAGTAATGGATAGAGAGGATGAGTACAGTAGAGCTACACCACCTCCTTTTTGCTGGGTTCTGTCTGCTCTGATAATGGAGTCGTTGGCAGGAATTATCTCCACATCTTTTATATGGGGTTTTAACCAGGTTTCAGATATGCCTAAGATATCTGGTTTATTATAGTGTAACCAGGCTTGAAGGTTTGGAGCTTTGTTTGACCTTAATCATCAGACTATTATGCTTTTATTTACATACAACCTATATGACACTCTTCCTGCCCTATTCTCTGGTGTATGCAGTACATGCCTTAAACAATACAGGTTTTATACAAGCAATTAACTTACTACTACTTTTAGATTTATTTCCTATGACAGTACATGCAAGAGTATTGCTAACATGCCTCGTGTCACAACCACTCCAATCTACAGTCATGGGCCTCCTGATTCATAGCCCGCTCACTTGTCACTGTGAAAGACATAAGTGGAATATTTAGTCATAACTATCCATAATATACATGAGCTGGCAATTATTAAACATACTTACACACGGCTGGGACTTCTCCTGTCCTCCTAGTCTCTTGGAACCACTGATCCAAGAGATCTCTCTTTCACCGTTTCAGGTCAGCATAGTGATGCCTGACCTGCTTACCAGTTTGGGGTATGCCAGTGGCACTGGTGAGGTCACGGGTGAGAAGGTGCCAGGCTTCCTCTTTGTATTGGGAACCCTGGTACTGGCCCTGCAGCAGTCTCATGTCATGGTTTTTCACAAGGAGTCCTGCCATGACTCTGGACTCCTGGATGCCCCAGCGCTGCACCCAAAAGTGCACACCCTCTCCCATTCCAGACATAATGCCTACAAGGGGAAGCTACAACCAGTTATGAGATGTATTTAAGCCTGTTGGGTTTCAATAGGGTCAGTTTCCCGCACTTTGCCATGACTGGATGGTTTTGAAAAGGCTAAGCTATGGACAAACCTGTTTATCTAAGGTTGGCATTGCTTAAAGGGGTATACCCAGTGGGCAGACTGAGTTAGCTGGCCTACACATTGCTTACACCTACTAAGCTGGGCTGTGCAATACTTAGCATTACTTAATATTTAAGTTGGATTATATTTGCATTGTGGCATTGATTTATTATTCATTACATGTCATATATGTGTTTGGTATCCATGATTCATGTGTATGTACACTGTATGGGGTCCTTGTGTTTATTAGGGGATTTCAACACTTTATTACAATGACACCTCACATCTGGGCTTAATGCAGTACTGCAGTTCACATATTTATGTCCTGTAGTTGGTTATACAATATAAAACTGTATATAGATTCCTTTCACATGTTCAGTTTGCATTTCCTTTGGTGAGGATCTGTTTGGTGATGCCTCAGTCTTATGTACTGCTGTGATGGCTTAGTGGTTAACTACTGTGACTATAGTGTACAGGGTCCTCGGTTCAAGACCTGCAAAGGCTGTTTATTTTGTTTCTGGCCAAAATAGCGGCTGATGCATACAGAGTGATTAAGGCACTTTTAAGCAATTGTAAGTGGTTTTGCGCGAAGGTAAGAAATGCTAACCTCCAGTTATGTATCCGTACAGTGAGTTAGCTTCAATATTGCTTTACCTGTGTACGCATTGCTTACCCCCATGCAAATAGGCTTAAACCCACTTACTACTGCTTAAATATGCTTACTCCCACTTACTACTGCATAACTATGCTTACTCTTACTTACTAGTGCTTACACCCACTTCCCACCGCACTAATTTAGACAGTGATATCTAATGGTTCTTGGGCAGGGGGTGGATTTGGCAACTGTACTGATTTATCATTCATTACACATTTTACCTTCCATTTGTATCCGATTCCTGTGTACATATACTGTATGGGACACTTGTGATTATCTGTGGACTTTGCAATATTATAACAATGACATGTCACATCTGCATTTAATGCAGTACTCCAGTTCACAAACATATATGTCATAGGTTATGCAACAAAATAAATTGATCATAAAGTGATTTGACATGGAAAATGGAGTGTACTTGAGTGGGACTCTAACAGGGAATGAATGCTCGTAAGGCGAATGCTCTGCCCACTACACTATTGCTAGACTGCTTCATTTGCATATACCTTGCTTTTTAGCCTCTTGTGCCACTTAAACTGCATTAACTGTAGCTAAGTGATGGGCAAACCTGTGCACTTATGGTTAATTTTGATCTGTTTCATAAAAAAAAATTCTTTATATTTAAATGTTGTAACTATTGCTCTTGTACACTTGGGGGGCTGTTGCTGCGGTTATGCGTACACCTATGAGTGGTCTCACTCATTCTTACTCCTACACTGCTGTTCTTGATTGCAGGGGCATGTATATTCTGAGAGCTCTGCACTCAGACATGGCCCCTGCACTCGTACATGCTTCATGTCCGTTTAGGAGCTCAGGCAGCGTACCTTCATTACTGTGCATGGCGAGCTGCCGTCCTGCTCCTAAACAGCTACTTCCGTGGAGGACTATGCTAGTCCTGCACAGAAGGATAGTGAATCTGGGGTTATATCTAAATAGAATATTAATATATGTGACATTTTTACTTACCAAGGAAAAATTGTATATCATGGTCACTAGATGTGTTTCCGTGAACAAACATATTCACAGGCATGCCAATAGAGTTTATCTGAATTAGCCCAAACAATCTTTTCAGAATAACAGTAAACTGTAATAAGCAATTTCTGCTTTGTTATTATATTTCTAAATGATAAAAAGGAGTTTGTGTTTAGAGATTAAAAGGGAGAAATCATTAAGTTATGCATTTTCCATGCTTTAAAATTATATGGTCATATTTAGGAAATGCTAAAAGGCAATAGGTTTGGCTAGAATGCTCACACTTGAAAAAAAAAAGCCTTAGCAGAATATACAAATTGTTCAGTAAACATATTGGAAAAAGTGCCATTTTTTTGTTCAGCATAGGCAGATATGCATTTAAATGAGATAGTCCTCCAATTTACAAATCTTGACTGTTAAGTTCTAAAGAACTCAGAAGTAAATAAACATGAAAAGGTTTATAATTTCTCTGATACTTTAAAACAGAGGCAGGGTACCAGACCATAAAAGGAAAAGGTGCCAAGAAAAAGGATAAAAGGACAATAGGTGAGAATTATGTCTCATCAATGGTTCATAGGCAAGTGCTAGGTTATCTGCATTTGCAGGCCATTTTAATTATAGCCAGTTTACATGCTGTGTTCAAATCATACTATCCCATTTGGATAGTGATTGGCTTTACCCATCCCATGGTCGATAATTGTATATTACCCTAATGAGACTAACTGAGATCATACCATAGATAATTTGAGGGGATCTATGTATGGAATAAAGCATTTAGGAGATGTCTTATTGGTATTTTAGAGCTAGAAAATGTAAATTTTTATTGTGTTTCAGGTTCTTAGTCTTTCAAAAAAATATTGAAGGTTGAAATTGTCAGAAACTGTTAATTAGGTTAAATGGTAGACTAATATTTAACACACAATGCCCTCCCTTCAGGCTTATTATGGCATTGACAGTATATGTCATCTTGATTACTAGGTAAGGTGGTGTTACCAGAACCCTCTCAAAAAAAAAAAAAAAAGTAATATCCCTCCCTTTGCCTTTGATTAACAGTAAGCTATATTAGATTTCTGAATTTGAAAATATACAAGTCAAAGGGATATAATAAATTAACTTTCTAAAACAATATCTTGCTAAAATATTTATAGGAAAGGCCCTTTTTTGAATATATGACAGAAAGTCAAAACCTTGTTATGGAATTCTTGGATATACTTATCATCCATGTCAACTTCAGTAAACACTAGTTGTTTGATCTTGATCTACACAGTATGAAACTGAGAAGGACTTATGATTTTTACAATAAAACAATACTTTCACTCAAATGCTAGCTTAATTCACATTAAATGTATGATTTAGTGACTGAAAAATGTGAGGGATCCTATTTTGATTTTGCAGAAGAATCTATGATTGAATTTGTCCGAATAAACTGAATTTTGGTGAAACTGTTGATCTGTTTTAGTTTGGTATCACTAAAACTCTACATATTTTCAGCTGTGACTTTTTCTTACTGCATCTATTAGAATTTTATTTATTCCAAACCACATTATTCTGACTTATGAACTATCTCGGTGAAAGAACCAGATTGTCAGAATTATTCCCAACACCTTAGCCAGTTATAAAAGACCACTCAGATCTCTTTTAGATTAATAATCCTTACTATAGCTTGGCCATCTCCTTGACTTACAGTGACAAAGTCTGGATTAGGCCACGGATAACTGACATTGTATGAGCTGGCATAAGACAGCTGGGAGTGAAACAGCTGATACTGTCTCATCCACCTCAGTGGTATCATTCCATGGCTCTGTTGCAGAGATCCTCTCATTCTTGATTTGCACACAAACATACAGTATTACAACTAGAGGCAGGAAACATGAAAAAGTGCAAATGACCAGCAGCCATAAGCTGGAAACAGGATATTTCAGGCATGATACAGATTTAAGGACTCTGTGGAAAACATCATGAAACTTCCACTAATGAACTGTTGGAATCCTTCATGCAAAAACAGTATCTCTGCTTAGTGTTGCAGCCCTGCTTTAACATAGTTTGACGAAGGGCCCACAAAGTAGCCTGCCAGTTTATCAAACTATAAATCAGACCAAAATGAACCTACACCCTGTGAATGTGCCAGGTGCAAAATGAGCAAAGGTTTTACTTCTACTTTCACATAGTTCGAGGAAGACCCCATAAAACAGCCTGCTAGGCATTGAACTATACACCTGAACAAGGAGAAACTCACATCCTGTGAATATATCTCAGATGCAAAACATGCCTAAGTACAGAGACAAACTAGGTACACACGAAACAGGTCCGCCAAAGGGAAAATAAAAGTAAAGCAAGTGGTTAGGTTCTTGGATTAATTCTCCAAAAATAAAACACTAAAATCAATACAGTGGCATCATGATCACTTTCGTCTTCCAAATAGAAAACTTCCTCAGATAAATTTGCTTACCAACCAAACCCCCTTTATATAAACCAATAGAATGTTGAAAAAAATATGCCCCCCCCAATTGGAATGAAGTGATTGGTCACATACCATGTTCAAATTATAGCATTTCTGTCTCTCTAGTGCCTTCAATTTAAGTCAGCAGGAAATAGACATGGGCTCATTAAGTCCAGGTGGTGTATTAGCATTAAGGCACAATTGCCTTTGAAGTTCCAGTTTCTCCAAATACAAATTCAAATGTCCACTTCTCAAACTTGGTTGTATTTGGTCTAGGACAAAAAAAACTAAAATGATGCTCTGGATTTTCAAGAATGTGATTAGTTAAAGTGTTGTAGAGGTGCTCTTACATTCTCTCATGGAGCCTCCTCTCAGTTTTCCCAGTATAGAAACTGGAGCAAATATCACATAATCCACAATAAACCACTTTAGCAGAGTTACAATTCCATCATCACTTGATCCATTCACATTCCATTCCTGAATTTGCAAAATAAATTTGCAGTAAGTGCATTGTCCATGGTTAAACATCCCATTAATCCTATCTTCATTCCTTGGTTTCCTCTCAATAGCGCTTTTAAATTAGTATTCCTCCGAAAAGTGAGTTTTGGAGAAGTAGGTGTTAAGCCCAGAATGCCACAATCATGAGTTAAAATAACCCAGTTGTTCCTAATAATATGCCTAACTGAAGGACTGTCATCAGTGAATGTTATGATAAAAGAATTCTTAAATTCTTTTTCATTGTCTAATCCAGTTTCACTTTCATTATGGGTAGGATTATTTAAAATAGCAACAAAACAGCTTATTTCCTGCTTATTGATAACCTCCATCATAATATTACTAATTAATTCACTTGGGTATCCATGCTTATGGAGCACGTTCTTCAAAAATTCACACTCATACCAGAAATTAAAATCATCAGAGTCCATCCGTGCTGCACGGGCAAAGTAGCCTTTAACAACAGCTTTCTTCTGTGCCAAAGTGTGTCAACTAGAAATTGGAGGAAACTGTTGGAATATGTTTCCTTCCTATGTAGCCTTGATATAAAGTGGTGGTTTTCCTTATCTTTTGTCAGCAGCACATCCAATATGCAATTTCAATATTGTGGACTTGTGCTGTGAATTTCAAAAAATGTGTAGTATGGTTAATATAGTCCATAAAATTAAGAATAAAAAATGTATCCCCTTTCCATAAAATAAAGATATCGTCCAGGTATCTGGTATAAAATTTGCATTTGTTAAAGAAATGGGAGTTAGATATTTTTTCTCTCCTTCAATCATAACAATATTGGCAAATAAGGCCCCACAAGCTGAGCCTATAGCTACACCCTGGACTTGTAGGAATATTTGTTTCTCAAAAATGATAAATTATTCTTCAGTACAAGTTCCAATAACATCTCATAGACATTGATGTCATCATCTTCTACATTGTTCTCATTTAGAAAATCACTGAACCATTCCACTCCTTGTTGGTGTGGGATTGAAGAATACAGATCCTTCACATCAATCGTGATTAACTGCCATGATGGATTAAATGGGATGCTGCCAACCTTTTGTATTAAATCCCATCAGTCTCAACAAACACGTGCAACTCATGAATCAATTTTTTAAGTTTGATCTCCAAATTTTTCACCAAAAGATGCATGATGGATCCCCTTCCATTAACTATTAACCTAAAAGGAGGTTGTGAGATGTTCTTATGTAGTTTTGGGACCCCAAAAAAATCATAGGTGTAGTTGGACTACTCATATTCAAATAATTCTGATCATTAATAGAAATTTAATTGCCCATCAAATCATTCAAAGTTATGCATATCCTATGATAAGCTACATTTAGTTCATTCATGGAAGACCTGTTAAATACATCATTCTTAAGTGCCTCTTCCATTTTACTTAAATAATCAACATTTTCCATAATAGTAAGCCCTCCCCTTTATCCCTTTTTATTACTCTAATTTTAGA
Source organism: Protopterus annectens (assembly GCF_019279795.1). NCBI lineage: Eukaryota > Metazoa > Chordata > Ceratodontiformes > Protopteridae > Protopterus > Protopterus annectens. The sequence goes on along the minus strand of NC_056744.1, from coordinate 1,253,940,725 downwards.
ATTATTATATAGTTCCCGTAATGTTCTTCTCTCGATGATAGTGAGGTAGTCTGTCCCTCTTTTCCTTTTATTACAATTCAAAATTTCTTTTATATTTACTTCACACACACGTGTTCAAAAACTTGCAAAACTGGGTGAATCGGGGGGTTGTACGTGCTCAGGACACAAAGGATCCATGACTATACTGACATTCTAATGAAAAGCTTTAAATTACTCAACAATGTGGCTAAATCTGCCTGTTTTTTAGGAACAAAATCCAGACCTCTTGACAATATATCATAACATAGCACATCCACTTCATACTTGGTGTAATTGTAAATGGAAAAACTGGCTGCAGTGTTCTGTATTATAGTGCAAGGAGGGAAAGTAAATTGTTCTTTAGTTTCATTCAAAATACTGGAATTATTAGAAACCATGGTATTTACCATTGTTGAAGTATCCCTCCGTTTTGATTCTTCCACCCTCTCGATTTTCACCTCCAGATAGGCTTGTTCCAGTTCTGCTGCTGCCATTGGTTGAAGGCTTTTTTTTGTTTGGATATCCTGTTGAGCCTCCTTACAGGAGGAGCTTACTCCTCCTCTTAATAAATCTCCTCTTCAAGTTGTACTTTTGGAATGTCATTAATATTTACATTGGTGGTCATGAATTTTGAAGCCCATTCCTGAGATGAGGGAGGTGGGGTCAAGCCTCATTGTTACTATAGTCCCTCTTATCATGATTCAACTTCCTAATCTTACATTCCCTTATTATTAACATCTATGTAAATTTTCATTCCTGCATATATGGCTGTATTCTCTTGTTGTAACAATACTTTGAATCCTTTGATTTTAAATATGTACTTTCTGTTGTGATTGGAGAATTATTATTTGCTCTTGTATGGTACAAAAGATTCTACAATAGTCAGGTATATATGTTTCAAAATGTAAATCCCGTTTAATACACGCATCCAAATTAGAAGTTTGGACAACAAGTGTCTCAGTTTGTTACTGGTTATGCTTAACTAACAACTCAATATATTGTCATCCGTCTGCAATTATTCCCATTGGATAATGCCACTTCCTTAGTCCCTTTGGCACTAGATTTTCTTTTATAGATGCTAAAAAATAACCAAAAAATAGTACTGGACCTGAATGGCACAATAAAGGCAAAATTAGCAGAAAAAATACAACCATGGAATAATGTACAAACCTTTTATTTAAACACTTTCATCCTCAGACTTCTTCAGAACAGTGTTCAATATACAAGACATTACTTTTGTAGCAAACCCTACACAATTATTCAATTCATTCATTTAATTAACCTTTCAAAAATAAAAATGTAAATATAAAGATGAATTCCTTAAAACAGACGTAAAATACACTTTTAAAGTTCATTTATTAAAATTATTACATTTAAATGCAACATTCTTTCTCTTATAAAGCACTTTATACTAATCATTTCACTGACCCCTGTTTTTTATCAACGTCTAATTATATCTGCCAAAGGGTTTCTCTCTGTCCTAAAAAATTCCCAAAGTCGCCTCCCCTTAAATCAAAAGTTCCTTGTACAATAATGGAAAAAAAATGTTTGTACTTGCCACATTCTAAAGTGTGTTTGTAAAGGGAGTTATTAACATCTTTCTTTTTTATACTGTACAAATGTTCTCACATTCTTTCAAATAAGGCACTGGTGGTTGTACCTATATAAAAAGCAGTACATTCCCTGCAAACACTAATGTAAACAACTCCTTTCCTTTTACAAGTAAAATACCCAGGAGCTTTCAAAGTGTAGGGTAAGTGCTGAAGGGACAAGAAAGGTCCCTCTAAAATATATCTGCAAAAGTTACAATTAACACATTTAAACATCCCTATAGTCCTGTGTACCAACTATTTTGGAGTGTATCTAGTATAGTCCTTCTGCAATAAAGTTTTTAAGTTACAATTGTTTTTGTAAACAAAATTGAGTTTTAAACCTACTGCTTTAAATAACTCATTATTACCTTCTAAAATTTTCCAGTTATTTTTAATTATTTTACATATGCCTACACTATCCACAGTCATATGCAGGCTACAAAACAACCTTTTATCATTTCCTTCATCAATTTGATTCGCTTTATGACTTAAGAAAGGATGCATTAAAGTGGGTGGGTAAAGAGTACATCTTTTGCTTAATATATCATCTCCTAAATCTCTTAAATATTTGTCATCATATCCGCAATTCTTAAATAATTCTATTGTAAAATCAAACTCTTCTTGAACTACAATGCCAATACTAGTCATTCTGCTATCCCTTATAAATTGTCATTTGGAAATGTTGTTTTTTATAAACAAAGGATGATTGCTATTAAAATGCAAGTAGCTGTTGGTAAATGTATTTTTCATGTGTATGCTACTTTCTATCACCCTAAGATTAATATTCCACTTAATATGAACATCTACAAAAATTGACTTCTACTACACAATCTCCTAGTACAAACTTCAAAAAATCAGACTTCTGATTTAAATCCTGCACTAAGTGCATAACTACTTCTTTATTGCCCTCTACAATAAAAAACACATTGTCTACAAACTTTTACAATAACATATCCTGAAGGTTGTTTTAACATGATCTAACATCTTGGTCTCACACCAGCCCATAACAATATTAGCAAATGATGGGGCTGCAGGAGACCCCATGGCAACCCATTTTATTTGCTTTTAAAACTTTATGTCAAACAAAAAATAATTATTGTGCAACAACATTTCTATCATATCACAATAAAATAAATGTTATGGCTGGGAAGAGCAGAAAATATGTTTAAAAATTCTCTAACAATCAACACCAAGGCCATGAGGGATGAAAGTGAATAAGGAAATGACATCCACTGCAAAGATAATGTGTTTCATGGGATCAAATTCAAAGCTGTTAAAAAAAATTCTCTAGCTGTATCCAAAAAGTCCCATGAATCCTTAATATAGGAATTCAGTTTTTGTACCATGGGATTTAAAAATAAATCTATTACTAAAGAAATACCTTCAGTAACATAATTTGGGGAAGAGACTATTGGTCTAAACAGGGTATCTATTGGGTCTTTGTGAACCTTTGGAATTCCAAATAAAGTTCCCACCTTAGGTTTTTCAATTATACAAAAAATATACAATGCAAAAATCTATATTTCCATTCATTAAACTATCATATAAAAATTAATGTATTATTTTATAACATTTTTGAATGTCAATAATTTGTACTTCAATATATTAATCATCATTACTTAGCATTCTTTCCATGCTATTAATATACGGTTCTTGGTCCATCAGGACCAGACTTCCCCCTTTATCACTTTTTGTAACTCTTGTCCCTTTGTTATTTCCTTCAGGGCTTCTCTTTCTTCATAACTGAAATTACAATTTTTTTTTATTTTGTTTACTTACCAGTTCTGTAATATCTTTATCACACATGCTTTCAAACACCTTCAAAGTGTGGCTCAAAGTCAGACTATAATAACATTTGACATGCAGAATATTAATAATTTCTACATCCTTTAAAAAATAGTTTAAATTTAATTTCCACACATACTGTTTTATGTTTAACAATGTTCTTGCAACATCTGACATTTTAGTTGGAACAAAATTAAATCCCAAACTTAACACTTTTTTGTGTAATGGACTTAAAATAAAGTTGGACAAATTGCTAATGTTAAAGGTTTCTGTATTATATCTTGTCAATTGTCCTTTGATGAGTCTGAATTAATTCATCCCCTTGTCTTTGTTGTTTTCGTTCTCAGTGACTACGCCCCTCTCTTTTGGGCAAAAAAAACCTTGGTCTAGCTCCACTGTTATCATTTTCAGTAAAACTCATGGTTTCAGTACTTCCAATAACTACTTCTGTGGTTTCACTTAATGGTTCATTTGAACCAGGAATGTCTGGAATAGAAGCTGAAGATTTACTTCTAACATCATCACAGAAATACTTCCTCGAAGTGTTGATTGGTGTTTATTGATGTCACTCTTTTTAACAGCATGAACTATATAATGTTTAAAGTTGTTCTTGTTATTTTTATTCTTATTTGTGGGATCAAAGTTTGACTAGACTGAAATGTTATCATAAGCCGCTATATCTCTTAGCAGCTTATTATGCTTCTGAGTTTTAATCATGGTCTTATGTCATTCTATCTCCTCTAAGGCTGAACTATAATCAGTGTGTTCTCTTATTCTATCAAAAAAATGGGTGTGTATCTGCTGATCCATTTTAAGAATCTCTTCCTTAAGAACACCCATAGCTTTTAAATTATTAATCAGTAATTTCCAGAGTTCTAAACCTGCATTTTTAAAAAAATTCTATTAAAGTTTCAAAAAAAAGGATTAGTCATACTAACTCCATTAGGGCATTTGAAAAAATATAGCCCTTTAGGAACAATATTCAGTTCAATACATCTGTCAAAATACTTATTTTCTAAAAAAAAATCAAGCTCCCTGTATTTCTTAAGCAATTTACACAGTTTGAACACAACTCTTTGTATTCCCCAATTCTGGGTGATCTGGAAGTATACTCAGACCTAAGAAATGGGTCATGCTTACTGTTTAAAACTGAGGCAACATTGGTGTATTGAAATTCGAGTTCATCACGTACGTTATGTTTATTTGCTTCACATTCATATTATGGGTGGTCTTAAACTCAATGACAGCCTCTCTGTCATCCTCAGAACTGGAATACAAAGCATTCCTGACAATTCTATCAGGAACCAACAACTTTAATGTCTTTTGAATATCCATCATGGTGTTTAATAAAGCTTGAAGCAGTCCTGGTTCACCAATTCCTGGGGTAGAGTAAATGCTGACATTCGACATTTTTATAAATGACCTACATAAAGTTCCCTCTGACTGTACTACCATACAATATGCAGACAATTCAACCATAATCTGTACCTCCAATAACTTCTCTGACCTCCAAATGTTAACACAAAAGGCCTTTATAGCCATAGAACTCTGGCTAAACCAATCACAGGTATTACGTAACCCTAATAAATCTAAACTACTCATTTTTGCATCTAAACCTGTTTCCACAGACTTTACTATAGTCTCCATAAAAAAACCCAAATAGAGTTAGTAAATCAGGCCAAACTGCTAGGAATTACTATTGACAGCAAACTTAGCTTTGACTTCCATATTAATAACACAATAAAAAAGACTCACTTCAAGTTTGGCAAACTTTACAGAAACAAACAATACTTAGACAAATCCATCCGAATAAAACTTTCAAAAAGTTTTTTTCCTTCCAGCCTTACTAAAGGGGTCTACTATCTTCACCAGTCTCCATAACTCTTCGCAACACAAACTGCAGTCTTGTTATTATAAGACTGCAAAATTTGCATCAGCCCAACCAAATCACATCCACCATTGCCAGGTCACTAGAGAACTAAACTGGCTAGAATTTGCACATTACCTACATTACACTTACCTTTGCCCATAAACTCATTTATAAACCTAAGTGTTGCCCTTCCCAGAAAAATATCATTTAACCTTACGTCCCATCCAAAAATCTATGCTCTAACAACAAACACCTAGTTCAATTATTATTTTACATTTGTTAACCGGAGGTGTCTGACTGAGCCAAAAAGGCCCTTTTTTCAGCAGAAGCCCAGGGAGAAAAGCTCCACATAGAAAATTTACAAATATATTTAGTTATTTAGACATGATCAATATACACACAAATTACAAAATACATGTTTTACAATGGTATGCAGCACATCAACAGTTGCAGTTAAAGTATCAAAACCTAGTAAAAGAGCAGGTAGCTGCCTCTATTCCCATTCCATAACTAAGCTGTGGAACACCCTCCCATCATCAGTTATAGAATTACACAACATAATCTCCTTTAAAAGAAAACTAAAACAACATCTCACTGATAACCCCAGCTGCACAAGCAACACATATCCAGAGCCTCCTTAATCTAGCAAAACTATTGCACATAGCAAATATACGTCATACTGTTATGCCATGAGTTATCCCTAATCTTTAGTATCCCAGTCCACACATCTATACAACTATCTTAACACATTTTCTCTTCTCTGTCACTTTCTACATTTAATACTACCATTAAATACAGCCAAACTATAATCTACATATTCCCACCACCTAGCTATAAGATTCTAACTATATCTATCATAACTTTAAGTTTAACTTTCTAATTCTACCTTCCCACTACACTTACCTTTTCTGTTTTCCTCCCCCCCCCAAAAAAAAATTGAGCTGCATTTTTAAATATTTCTAACTGTATAATTTTTCTACATGTTAATGTTCCTTTGTTACTGTATTGTGCTTTTTTACAACATATGTGCTGTTTAGATAGTTTTATGTATTATTGCACTACCTTTATAAGTAATTGTTTCCTTACAAATTCATGTAATGATTTTCATGTAACTTGGAGCTTTTCTCCTCAGGCCTCCACTGAAAATGGATATCAAGCCCAGTGGACTTTCCCAGTTAACACATGTCAATAATTAAATAAATAGATAATAAATAATATCTCTAGCTACCCTGACCATCAGAAGGAGCAAAACCAACCAACAAATAATACAAACTTCAGCAATACCAATATCAAGAACCACAAAAATCAAAAAATAGTACTATACCAGAATGGTACAATAAAGGCAAAAGTAGCAGAAGAAAACGTAACCATGGAATAGCGTACAAGCTTTATATTTAAATGTTTTCATCCTCAGACTTCTTCAGAACAGCATTCAATATACAAGACTAATTTTGTGGCAAACCCTACCCAGCTAATCAATTAATTCATTCATTCATTCAATTAACCTATTAAAAATACAAATGGAAATGTAAAGTTGAATTCCTTAAAATACACACATAAGCTACACTTTTAAAGTTCATTTATAAAAAATGATTACAGTTTATTTAAATGCAACCTTCTTTCTTTTAAAAAGCATTTTATACTAATCATTTCATTGAGCCTGTTTTTTTTATCAGCCTCTAATTTTATCTGCCAAAGGGTTTCTCTCTGTTCTACAAAATTCCTAAAGTCGCCTCCCCTTAAATCAAAAGTTCCTTGTTCAATAATGGAAAAAAGATTCAACTTCCTAATATTACATTCCCTTATTTTTATTACTTGGTTCTTCTATGGTACGAAAGATTCTACAATAGTCAGGTATCTATGTTTCAAAATGCAAATCTCATTTAATACATGCTTCCAAATTAGAAGTTTGGACCATGAGTGCCTCAGTTTATTGCTGGTTATGCTTAACTAATGACTCCATATATTCACATCCATGCCTATTAAACACGGATGTAAGGTCAGAGTGTAATATTCATGTTAGTATCGTCAAGACCAATAGATAAATTTAACCAGCTGAATTTGAATCACCATGGATGTCAGGTTGAGTTTGAGCTTGTCATGGTGGATATGACTGTTATTAGTGAGCTGTTTGAAGTATGATTGTGGCTTACTTAGATACCAGGTTTGAAATGAACAAATCTCAGACTTCTAGTAATATTTACTGAGCCTGGTTTCAACTGTCATGTGATCACAATGCCACTGGATTGACTTTTGTGTTTTATTTTTGGAGAATTAAACCAAGAACCTAACTGCTTGCTTTACTTTTATTTTCCCTTTGGAGGACCTGTTTCGTGTGCACGTAGCTTGTTTTTTTCTTTATTGGTGTCTTTATAAGTACAGAGACACTTGTTTTTATTAATGACTAGGCTCCCATACCTCTTTCCTGCTGTTTAGTTTTATTGTCAGTTAGCTAATGTTAGATTGGGGAGGGGTTGTTTTGTCACCACACATCAACTGTACAGATTTTCACAGAATGTCTAGATTTTTGCCACATATGTTTGGTCTGTTCCTCATAAAATGTGTTATTTTATTTATTTTTGTGACAAATCAGTAAGGACTGAATTCACTAAATAATAGACACTGGAGTTTTACACTTAGTATCCTTCACAAAATGCATGGTAACACAAGAGCTTTTATTCTATGAACTTTCTAAGTTTGTAAGAGCAATATTTAAAATGTGCCCCTATTTTTGGGTCTTTTTCCTGCCGTTGTTTTTGTCTTTGTCCAGATTTTTTGTGCTAACTGGTTGAGAGCTGTGTGTTGCAGAAACTCTATCTGGTTTCCCTATTTTGCAAAGAACATGGAAGAGGGCAGCTACCTGACAATCTATACAGACCACATGCTAATCCTTCTCAGTAAAGCACACAGCTTTCATTGCTCCTATCCTTTGCAAGAGTGAACATACTCTATACAATTCACTGACTGCACAGGCTCTCAGTCCTCAAGCAGACATTTTCTGACAACAGTCTATACTTTCATTTTATTGTGCAGCCCACTCCCCTTCTCTCTCTCTTTTTTTTTCAAATTGCCTGATCTCTTGACTGAGTACAGGCAGTGTGTCCTCTCACTCTAGCTTAGTGGACAGATACATTGTGCATTTGCAGATTGATTAGCTACCATTTCAGAGTGCAGCAGCTGGACCCATTTTGCTCCCTTCCTACTTAATTCTGTAGTCACTCCTTGATCATTACTTTTATACCCTCTTCTTCATACTTCAGCTGTTTCCCCATCCTCTTAAAATAAAAATATTTACTCCAAACCATGGCTGACAAAATCTCTGCACTTTCATTTCCTTTGTGCTGTACTATATTGAGCATTACAAACCAATGCACACAAAATGGGTTACCTTCATTTGACTGAAAGCTCATTCGACTGAAAGTTCATTTCACTGACAATCATTTAACTGAGACCAAATGACTGAAACTTCATTTGACTGACAGTGTCTACAGCACTGTAAGGCAAGTAAAAGGAATATGTCCTTTACCCCACTGTAGTGCGACCCTGGAGTTAATATATATAGTTGGGGGTGGGGGGCACAGCCCCCCACACTGCGGGTGTGTGGTTGTGTAGCCCCCCCCCCACTTAGTTTGATGTTATAGTCTCTGCTTTTGGTTTTATATTGTTTAGTAAAACCAAACTAGGTGGGGGGCTGCACACCAACCCCGTCTATATAATACTAACTCCAGGGTCGCACTACAGTGGGGAAAAGGATATATTCCTTTTACTTGCCTTACAGTGCTCTAGACACTGCCAGTACTAATTGTCAGTCAAATGTACTGTCAGTCAAATGAAGTGTCAGTGAAATGACGTTTCAGTCATTTGGTCTCAGTGAAATGAACTTTCAGTCAAATTAAGGTAACCCACAGAAAACATATAAAATTACGCATTTCGATTCCTACCCACAAACCTTGCCTCATCTACTTTTCCAGAAAGTACAGTCACACTTTTACCAATCACTGCATCTATAAACCCCATACAACTAAAAAACTAACAGATTACCCTAGGAAGGCTCCTTCACTAATCCCAAACTAATACTATTGTTTCCCTTTCTCTGCCTCCTTTTCTCTATTTCATCTTTCGATACACCAACAAAGCCACCCAGCTATGTACATTCAACAGTAATTATAGAAAACATACACCCCACGCCTACCCAGTCCAATAATCCTCATATACTCCTTCATAAACATAAGTACAAACTCATTACATTAAGACCCTTAACCAGAACTTTCCTGCTCAAACAAAAGGCCCTCCCACCCTCTGTCTCTAAACTTACAATTCTTCAAATTCTGCATAAAACTAAGCCCTCTAATAATGCTCTTTCTGTTACATACAGACATTTGGTGTTCTTTATCAGGATTTTAAACATCTGATGAATCCCCCACCCCAAGCTTTGGTTTTACTACTGCTGCAGTTTAGAACCACGCACAACATCTGTGGGTCTCTTTCTCAAGTAAACAACATTTTGCATGCCCATAGACTATGCAGACTCAGAGCAAGAATGGTATCAATTTAAGGATCTATTCTAATGATTACTTTCACTATTGTTGTAACTCCCTGACAGGTGAAAAGTATCATCTTTACTATGTACTTAAGTATTTTTATCAGTTATCTCAGTATACATCCTACTCTTGCCCAAACTACATAGTATTTCCTTCAGTAGTTTAGCACTATCTTTTGCCCTTTTTTTTTGCAACTATCATATTTTTGGCTGTCTCTTACTCATTCCCTCTTTGCCTGCTTTTATCTCCTGAACACAACTGTCTGCTTATTGTTTTCACTGGGGAGACAAATGTCCTGTTGTGTGCACTCCTATTTACATGTTCACTTCATTAACTTTTTTCTTGATGGATAGCTTTGTCTTATTTTCATTTTCTTCTTCTTCATTTTCTACTTTATTTGTGATTGCCTTTACCATTCTCCCTATTGTTTCTCCTTTTGCCCTGTCTTTAACACCATAGTATCTGCTATATGCATTCTGTCAACACCTCTATACTCTGATGTTTATCTTTCAGTGTTTTTTAGTTATTTTGCCTTACTACTTCACAGTACTAACTCCTGTGCTGACTTTTAATATATTTACCATGCCATCCACACACCTGACTCTGTGTTTTGCAAAATGTCTCACCAAATCTTCCAACATCCAAACTATAGAATGGTATCTAAGATAACTACCATATTTCTTTTTCTCCTTGAAAATGTCACTTCCTACCATCACCCACTAGTATACCATCCCCAAAAATATCAGCTCCAGCAACTATCTAGACAAACTTAACACCTTCTTCAGCAGATTTGAGGAGATAAACAACACCTCATCAAAGAAACTATCCATGGATGTGGATGCCACACCGCTATGTCTCAGCCTGGAGGCAGTTTAAAAGAACCTAAGAAAAGTCCACCCAGGTAAAACAGCAGGTCCTGACTTGATTCCGGGTCATCTACTCAAGGACTGTGCAAATCAACTGGCACCTGTCTTCACTGACATCTTCAACACATCTCTCAGACAGGCTGGTGTACAAAGATGCTTCAAGTCTGCCATCATCATTCCACTGCCAAAGAAGTCATCCCCAGTCACATTAAAAGACTATTGACCCATCGCACTCACACCGGTGGTGATGAAATGCTTTGAAAGAATGTTCAACGAGAATATATCATCTTGTCTGCCTGCATCATTGGATCCTTTACAATTTGCTTGCAGACCAAATCGCCCCACTGTGGATGCTATATACCTGGCATTACATCACACATTGAACCATCCTGAAGACAAAATTGCTACATATATATATACTGTTCATAGACTTCAGCTCAGCCTTCAATACTGTAATACCACAGGAGCTGTTGCCTAAACTAAGTAAACTAGGCATATAAAATACACTCTGCAACTGGACCCTTGACTTTCTGACAGGCCCCAAACTGTTTGTGTTGGCAAGGACCACTCATGATGCATCACCTTGAACACAGGGGTCCCACAAGGTTGCGTACTAAGTTGGCTTCTCTTTACAGTACTGACTCTTGACTGCTCTGCAAAACATCATATAAATCACATCATCAAGTCTGCCAATGATACCGCCATGATCGGCCTCATCAGAAATGATGATGAGGGGGCACAAAGAGATGAAGTGAACCAACTCACCAGATGGTGCACCGACAACAACCTAGTGCTAACTGTTGACAAAAACCAAAGAAATCATTGTTGACTTCAGAAGGAAGCAAGGGTCCCATGCACCCATCACCATCAGTGGTACAGCAGCAGAAAGGGTAAAAAGCACCAAATTCCTAGGGGTGCACATCTCAGATTACCTAAGCTGGGCAACAAACACCTCCAGCCTTTTAAAGAAAGCCCGACAAATTTTCCACTTACTCCAGAGATTATGCAAAACAAACCTCCCCTCCCACATTCTCATGATCTTCTCCAAAGCCACGATCGAAAGCATACTGACTAACAACATCACAGTCTGGCATGGAAACTGCTCATATGCAGATTACAAGGCATTAGAGAAGGTTGTAATGCAGGCCAGGAAATAAAACAGGATCAAACCTCCCCCAGCCCCAGTCCTTACAGGACCTTTACTCTTGCAGATGCTATGGCAAGGTTGTAAGGGACAAGTATCATTCTGCACATGGACTGTTCCACCTCCTATCTTCAGGAAACAATACAGAAGCATCAGGTGTAGAACATCAAGATTCAGGAATAGTTTCTTTCCACAAGCAATCAGACTGTTGAACAGGTAGCCTTAACAATGTCAACACTTCCTCAGTTCATGGGAACATCATAAGTGCAATACGATTGTCTTTACTGTCGTAGAATTAAATTATCCTATTTATCAAAGTTATGCAATCTGAACTAAATTATTACTTGCACAAGCACGTGAACTGTGAATTATGCTATGCTGATATCCTATCTTAAAAATGGCGGTGGGTAAGTTATCTCTGTGTGTATTTATATCTGTACTGTCAAGAATTTCTTCTATGTGCTTCCTTCACCCTCTTGTGAAAACTGTTTTTCAATGCACGAGCCTGAAGCAATGAAATTTCAAACTGTGATACAATGCATTTGCTGATTTGAATGACAATAAAGGTTACTTTGACTTTGATTATCAACAACCACTCATTTTACAAAGTATCTCAACTTTATAATTCCAGACTAATATTCACTCATCCCTTCTTCTGCGAAAACCTTATACTCCATTTTCCAGCAACTCTATAATCCTTCCAAAAGTACAGTGTTCTGAGTATATAAAACTGGGTTGTCTATTACAAGGTTGAAGCCTACATTCCTGAAATGCATAATCACAGTAACTTAATACAGAAGGCCAAAAACTTAAGACAACAATGTTTAAAAATCTTAAATACTGAATATCCCTACCAGTATAAACAGAGGAACAAATGCTAACTTGGGTCTTGAGGTAAGCCCAGAAGTTTGACATTGTGGTCTTCTGTATTATGTTACCGTGATTATCCATTTTAGGATTGTGGGCTTCAACTTTGTGACAGACAACCATACATCACAATCCTGATCCCAGCTCCACTCAAAGTACCCTATTCATCACTCACAGTCCAGAAGCAAACGTAAATAATAAAATAAGTCCAAATAAGTTCCAGAATACAACTTTAGGCATTTAACCAAAAATACAAAGTCTTTGTAATAAAATAACCAAATTCCATTCATGGTTAGCATATCAGACCCTTCGTGTGCTTGTTCTTATAGAAACTTGGCTAAAACCATCAATTAAAATGAGGACATTCTATCACAAGGGCACGATATCTTAAAGTTTGAAGGCAAAACAAAAGCAACTGAAGGAGAAACAATCATACTAAACTACATTAGAAACCCACCCATATTAATGTGAGACACCTCCCTTCAACAATGCTTCTAGCTGGCCTTCTTCAAATTAACATAAAGAAAGCAATATACATCATATATTTAATTCTTCCCAAAAATAATCCTCAAACTGTTAAAGATATCATAGATGTGCTTTAACACATTATTTACCACAAAACTATCATGCATGAGACTTAAACATCAACTTAATAAACTCAACATATGAATCTTCGTTGTAGTCAGTCAGCCTCTATAACTTTACTCCATTGATAAATACTCCAACCAGATTTAAAAAATCCACATCCATCTTCACAGCCATAGACTAAACTTTGGCCTCTTTTCCAGACAAAATAAAAACAGTAGTGAAACTCCCTGATACCTAAGTTACCACCACTCCACATACATCATTAGACTATGCAGTACTGCCTCTGCTTCTCCTCACTACAGTCTAGTTCATAATTTAACAAAGTTTAATCTTGAAACTTTCATATCCTCCCTAGAGGAATGTAACTGGCAACCATTAATGGCCCTTCATTTAGACAAAGCAGCTGAAACCTGAGCAATATCTTCCTATCCATTCTGAATGTAAGAGCTCCATTTGGAATAAAAAGAGTAGGATCATATGATCATAGGAGGTTAAAAGGCTATCAACCCAGATGTCATTTCATGCCTAGCCATTTCATTCCAAAGTAACACCAGAGATACTCTAGTCAATACCCAGGACTGTATTTAGTAATGTCCACCAATGTCCAGGACGGTGGCAGCACTATCCATCATATGAATTTACGGTGCTCCATCCACTCCTCCAGGTTTCCTTTTGAACAGTATCATAGAGGTGCTCTGCTTCTCACAAAATGGCAGCCTACTCCAAAGAAGCAGCAGTCGCTGGGAGACAAATCTGTCCCTCCAGAATGTCCCATTCAAGTTGCAGGCCATATTTAGGTCCCTGGAATGGGTAGCTCTAGTCCTGTTTGATTTACAGATATGCAGCAATTTCATTAGGTTTAGTTTGGAAATTGTTCTATATGCCAGGTATAAGTCTTCCTTAAGAAGTTTATACAATACTGATATAATGACAGGGACTTTAGTCGGTCTGTGTAAGGCACGTGCTGGAGTCCCTTGATCTTCTTTGTTAGAAATCTGTTAGCTCTCTTCAATTGCTGCAGGTGCTTTGTGTGGTACCTGTAAAAAAAGGGAATTATACTGAATTATGGGCCTGATTAGCAGTATGGTTTAATGCCAGGTAAGAGCACTACAGATGCGATGTTTGCTCTGAGAGTGTTGATGGAGAAGTACAGAGAAGGTCAGAAGGAGTTGCATTGTGTCTTTGTGAATTTAGAGAAAGCATATGACAGGGTGCCTAGAGACGAGTTGTGGTATTGTATGAGGAAGTCGGGAGTATCAGAGAAGTATGTAAGAGTGCTACAGGATATGTACGAGGGTAGTGTGACAGCGGTGAGGTCTGTGGTGGGAGTGATGGATGCGTTTAAGGTGGAGGTGGGATTACATCGAGATTCAGCTCTGAGCCCTTTCTTATTTGCAATGGTGATGGACAGGTTGACAGACGAGATCAGACAGGAGTCCCCATGGACTATGATGTTTATAGATGACATTGTGATCTGTAGTGAGACTAGGAAACAGGTAGAGATGACCCTGAAGAGGTGGAGATATGCTCTAGAGAGAAGAGGAATGAAGGTCAGCAGGACTAAGACAGAATATATGTGTGTGAATGAGAGGGAGGATAGAGGAATGGTGAGGATGCAGGGAGTAGAGGTGGCGAAGGTGGATGAGTTTAAGTACTTGGGATCAACAGTTCAGGGTAATGGTGAGTGTGGAAGAGAGGTGAAGAAGAGAGTACAGGCAGGATGGAGTGGGTGGAAAAGAGTGTCAGAAGTAATTTGTGACAGACGAGTACCAGTAAGAGTGAAAGGGAAGGTTTACAAGAGGGTAGTGAGGCCAGCTATGTTATATGGGTTGGAGACAGTGGCATTGACAAAAAGGCAGGAGTCAGAGCTTGACGTGGCAGAGTTGAATATGTTAAGATTTGCACTGGGTGTGACGAGGATGAAACCAAAAACTCACTGGTTGGATTCAAGACGCTCTCCACAAGATGCTGGAATATTTTTCCTTTTATTTATTTAAGTCTATCAGTAAATAAAAGGAAAAATATTCCAGCATCTTGTGGAGAGCGTCTTGAATCCAACCAGTGAGTTTGTGACGAGGATGGACAGGATTAGGAATAAGTATATTAGAGGGTCAGCACAGGTTGGAAGGTTTGGAGACAAAGCCAGAGAGGCAAGATTATGTTGGTTTGGACATGTGCTGAGGAGGGATGCAGAGTATATTGGGAAAAAGATGCTAAGGATGAAGCTGCCAGATAACAGGAAAAGTGGAAGGCCTAAGATAAGGTTTATGGATGTGGTGAGAGAGGACATGCAGGTGGTTAGTGTGACAGAGCAAGATGCAGAGGACAGGAAGAAATGGAAACAGCTGATCTGCTGTGATGACCTCTAACAGGAGCAGCCGAAAGAAGAAGAAGATGGGCCTGATTAGTGACAAGTATAGAGGGGTTATAAACTCCTTTGCTTTAGAGGTGATGCCTTTGCTAATCAAGTGTGCTATGTAGAAGGTCTTCCTTACTACAGTAGACACACAGTGGTGAAAGTTAACATTGCAATCTACTTGTGATCTCAGAACCCTTACCACTTCATAGGCACATAAGTTATTGTTGTTAATTTGATAGTGTGAAGGGACAATGTTTTTATCAAAGGGAATGATGATGCATTTCTTTGCATTTAGTTTGAGACATATGCATCCAGCCCCTTGGCTTACTAGGTAAACAAAGCATCTAATAAAAAGAAAAAAAGAGACAGAAAGCTAGGAAAGTGTGTAAGACCAATAAATCTCCCTCAAACTATCATAACTTTGGGATTCTGTGTAATATAGTCAAAACCATAATAAACAAGAATAAAAAAATACTGATTTACTCTACAAAATAAACTAGCAAACAACCTAAAAGGTTTCCAGACATCCATTAACTAACTCCTAAAACCAGGAAAACTTTCCCAGCCCAAACCAGTGCCACAGGAGAGTGACACAGAAGTAGCAGTCACCTTTAATTCTCACTTTAATAATGCAGATTCATCACTGATCAAAAACATATCTAAAATACCACTGCACATAGCCCACTCAAACCTCTAAACTAGCCTACCTGTGGACTTAAACCAGTGCCTATAAGAACAATTAAAAAATGCAGCAGAGGCTACAGACTACTATACCAACAGCAAACACTGTTTCTGCATAACATCAAGTTATCGGCAGAGGCACTAGCTTATCCAGTATCCATACTCACTAATAGATTCCTAAAAGGATCCAATGTCCCTAGAATATAAAAACAGACTTTTATCATATCCCTACACAAAGGATGCACCTTAACCGAATTAAGTAATTTACAGACCTATAGTTATTCTCTATCTGCTGTAATAATACTGAAAAAAGTGACCACTCTCAGCTACTCCAGTACCTTCTTGAAAATAACCAGCTGGCCCCTATGCAACATGGTTTCCAACCAAACCTTAGTACAACAAGAGGTTTATTTTCCTTTCCTTAATACTATTGCTGTGATGTTAACCAGCTAGTCTCAGCAACCTTCAAGAACCTTTCCAAATCACTGGATGCATCCTCCCATACACTACTTCTCCAAACCCTCCAAGACCTCTACCTGTCTGATGACACCACTCTGTGGTTGAAAAGCTACCTTTGTGACAGAAGCTGATGCATCAAATGACAAACCACATAGTCAGCCTCTCTCCCTGTGAACATAGGTATTCCTCAGGGACCTATACTTAGACCTCCATTACTAAATATATTCATTGATAACTTGCACAGTGTATCAGGTCCTTCTACTATTTGGTATGAAGATGATTTTATATTCATTTGTTCAGTCCCTTCCTTCAGTGAGCTTCAGTCAGTCATTCAAGCTTCATACTTTTCTATCAAGCATTGGTTGCAGCACTCTAACCTAAAAATTCAATGCTAAAACGACTAAGGTTAGGATTTTCCTCACTAAAACCTTATATCTTTCCTCCACAATTTTGCTGTACTGTCCTCAGAGAATATAACATTATATAATCTCAGATGGCTATTTACTAGATTTCGCTATCAACAATGATCTCTGATTTATGGGCATACCCATCCAAGGTGGGAGGGGTGCTTGTTGATATGCTCCCTAAGGGGAGGTGTGGTCCAAAGATGGGAGCTGCCCTCAGATGCAATCAATGAGCATGGTGGTGGGGAAAGAGTGTGTGTATGTCACAAAAAGAATCCAGCAAGATGGAAGCACAGATGAGATGAGCCCCTATGACACCTTCATGATCCTGTACCGACTTCAGTGACAATGGAGTAAGGTCCAGAGGAGTTGGAGAGTAGTTCGTAGAGCCAACATGGACATTGGGTACTGGGCGTCAAATGAGTAAACATAACGTCTGAGAGGATGCCAAAAGTAATGTTTGTTTTACCGATATATCAGTAACACCATTAAAAAACTTATCAAAAATTAGGGGCCCTCTTCAAAGCCAAGTATTATCTGACTGAAAAGGCTAGAAAATCAGTTCCCTCTGCCTGCCTGCTTCCTAGTCTACTTTATGCAGCTCCAGTTTCTTTAGCCTGTACTCCATTCCATTCAGCTACATAGACTGGAGAAATTAAATTACAAAATAGCAAAATGTACAACTACCCTCCCTAGTGCAGCACACTATTACACTGCAGTCAAAGAAACTCATCTAGATGAACTTTATCAATTATCTCAACTATACCCAACTAAAATTCATTCACTTTATTCTCTACCAGCATTTAAATGGTTCTCCTGCACCAGGAGCTACACTTCTGAGAAGAATTCCTTGTCTATCATCACAAGTTTGATAACCCACATGGAGATACACTCAACTCATATTATCTGACCAAACTCTGGAACCAGACTCCTCTTTCTTTTAGGCAAATTGAGAACTTTACTACTTTTAAAAAATCACTGAGTGCTCACTTTCCCAAAATGTGGCTATATCGTTCTACCACACCTTGCTAGTCTTTTCAACAACAACCTCCTTCACACACATCACCGTGAAACCCTATTACAATGTTCTCTTTAAGCACAGCCTACAAATCCTTTTGCATATATTGTGTATATTGTGAATATCCTCATTGGTCTATGTATCATATTAATGGTAATGAATCCTATGTCACATCCATACAGTTGAATTTGTTTTATTATATACAGCCTTATACATCCAAGTACCATACTCAGTAGAAACTGACAGTGTTTACAATGAGTGTGCTGTAAATTGCTTTTGAGATGTTGTGTGCTTTAAAACGTTTCTTGAATGGTCACTACTATTTGGTTTTAAATTGATTTGGAAATTTTCTTCCCGGTCCTCCACTGAAATTGGTCTTTCATGGTAAGCTTGACTTTCCTGGTAAACAAACGCAAATAAATAGTAAAACAAATAAATAAGTACTGAACCATTTCCAGGACAGCATAACATTTTGCCTCCTTCTCAGCAATATGAACAACCCCACCATCAGTCTCATCTTAATATTGCACTGTTCAACATAGGCAGTCTACTGAATAAGCCTAAAGAGATTGAAGGCTTTTTCCATTCAGACCTGGATTTATTGTTCATTACAGAATCATGGGTCACATCAACTACCCCTGAACTTAGTTTCCACTTTCCTCACTGTTCTTGCCTACACAACCAAAGGATAGGGTCTATAAAAGGAAAAGGTTCACTCATCATATACAAACAAATTAAAATTATATTTACTAGGACAAAGCAACTGCATTAATGGCCAAGGCCCCAGATGGCTAGACATAATACTTCACAGTACAAAAAAAAAACACATATTAGTCACTGCCTACATCCCCCACCCAGTCACCCCACCAAATGACAAGCCTTAGTACAACAAATCCCATAGGTTTCTGAATCAAAGAATGACATAGTTATCTTAGATAATGTCAACTTAAGTTACCTTGATCCAGCTCACCATGATATAGCAAGTGTACTACCTGCCAATAAACTTATGGAACTGGTAAACCAACCCACCAGACCAATCTACTCACATCAAACATGCAGGCATATGCAGCAACTACAGTGACCTCAGATGTTCCTTACAAAAAGAACACAAGGTGTAACAAACCTGCCTTATGCAGAGCTCCTTAAAACCCTTTTCCTTTACTCAGTGTCCTATAGTTTGCTGAGGGGGGTGATCTATGCCTGGTGTGTAAAGCATCTGCAAACCCAACACTTATGAATCTCCTTCATATTCGTTAAGTCAAACAGTACCAAAAACACAAAGTCTAAGAACCTGACTTCTGTCTGTGGCTTAGACAGAACATGCTGGAGAGCCAGATATGTGTCCCAGAGACTGTCCTGCCTATAGAACAGGTTTCCCATCCATGTGAAGCTGAGTTCATCTATTACCTGGATTAAGTGTAACCTATACCAGTGGATGGGGAATAGGAAATTTATACAGAGCCTGGCACTCATGTCCCTTATGGACAGAGGCAGATTATAAATGCCTGGCCCTCAATGTCCTACTTGGATACTGGACATCATAATTCTTTCACGAAAATTTGGCTAGGCTTAGAAAGACCCCCCCCCCCCCCAGGTCTCTAGCCTAGTGACAATCTATGAGTCTTGGAATCTAGGAATCACTCCCTTTTGGATCTTCTAATCACAAACTTCCCCAATAAAATCACTGACATGAACATCCTCCCACCCTCTATTTATGACCACTGCCTCTTAACATTCTCCATCCCCCAAAAACTTTATCATTTTCAGACCCCTTCACAAAAAAGTCAGCATTACATGCTGAACTACACCTTATCTCCTGGTCATCCATCACTTTGTTAAGTGACCTCACTGAAATATCCACATCACTTACAAATGTTTTCTACCACCTACAAAACAAATGTTTTCCTAAAATATCCAGACCCCTAAACTCAAATGTATATACTAACTCAAATATAAAGCCTGGCATGTCTGGAAATGTCACTACAAAAAAATAGTCAGAAATTCATAGATTTCAGAAACTTAGGAAAAAAAGTCCATGAGAAGACAAAAGTTCATCTCCTTACAATGATGTCAACAATATGAAAAACAAAATCTTATGAATAATCCTAAACAATTTTGGAACATGGTCAACCAAATTATTGGACACTCAAAGCATAAAGACCTCATCAAATTAGGCTCCATTAGCAGAGCTTTAGGTCTACAACTTCAAGACAATTTCCTCAAAGAATTGTCCAAAACCCACACATCATACACTGGGCTTACCTCCATATACCTCACCCTTGGGGGCATTGGCATAATGCTTAAGGTGTTTACCTCATAGACAGAAGATACAGGGTCTGATTCTCTGATTGGAGGGTTGACATTATGGATATGGTGCTTACCTCAAAGGCACAAGGTACACAGTTTGATTCTCACCTTTGAGGAAATTTGACTTGACTTAAAATAGCCCACAAGAGCAGCTAGCCTAGTACTAACCTATGAAACTTTCACTTCAAACAACTCACTGAAAAATAAATGGTAAAAGCTATACAACAAATACCATCTGATGCCCCACCAGATCCAGTAGTCTCATCTTATGTTTCATTCTTGTCTGAAAAATAACACATCATCCCTCCTTTCTTTCACCTGTACAACCTACGCCTTGCAAACAACATATGCCAAAAAATGGAAAACATGAAATGTGAAATCCCTAGACAGAGTAAAAAATCACAAAGATACTAAGGACTTCAGATGAGTCCCCATCCTCCCAACCCTAGATAACATTCTAGAAAAAAAATGTCTACTTTCAACTAGCTCATTACATGAAAAAGTGCAGCATACTGACCCCTCACCTCACCCCATCCAAAATGGTTTCTGCTCAGATCAAAGCACTAAGTCCATTCTAGGTAGCATCAATATAGGACTACTTACAGGAAATCATTTTTAGACCTTACCAAAGTCTTCAACCTGGTAGACCACACAGTGCTCTTTGATGTAGTAACCAAGGTAGGCATAAGCAATGACTGCCTACCCTGGATTCAAAACTTCCTAATCAACCATCACTTTGAAGTACAAATAGACAGCACCTCATAACGTACACTCCATCTAAAGGGAGTCCTTTGGCAGTCTGTTCTGTATCCTTTGCTCTTCTCATTATTTGTCAATAGTTTCTCAGCTCACCTACCCCCAATAACCATTATCTTATATGCAGATGACATCATAATCTACAAGTCCAGTCCATCCTATTCCACTATAAAGAAACAGGAAAAAAGTTCCAGGCATGTTCACATTGGCTTACCCCAAATAAACTCACTCAACACTAAAAAAGCAAAAGCAATGATATTCAGTATTAGACAAAAGCTTTCAACAGTCACAGACAACTGAAACATCTCCTTCACCAATAGAAAAACTTCATAAACCACAACACAATTTAAATATATCAGAAACTGCCTCAACCAGTCAATCAGTTTCCACATTCACATTTCCACTACAAAACCCAGAGTTAATCGACAACTTTCCTAAATTAGAAAGATTTCCTGTTTCCTCTCTATAGATGGTAGACTAGCCTTAGGGATAGATATTATCCTACCTCAAGTATAATATGATTGATCACTTATTGAAAACTCTTTTATGTGGGTGTATGTGTATATATATATATATATATATATATATATATATATATATATTATAATATAATGGCACACAACAGCTATTGATATATCTGTAGTGGATAGATTCCATCTATCAGTGTGACTTTTGTTCATGCAGATGTAATCTTCTATTTGTTATAAAGCAGCGTTTTGCAGATATTACTGCATTTTCAGATATTTAATTATGATTTGTTTGCATATTTGTATATTTAAAGAGCAAATTAATGTAAACATCAGCAAAACAGTGACAGATAGATGCCCACTATCAGGGCAAACTTTTGAAAGCATTGTGTATGCTTTCATTTGATACCATGGAGTACCATGCAGATATGATCTGGTTAAAGCTATTAATACGATTACTGACATATGGCTCATATTCATCATATTTCTGTAAAATAACTCACATTTTCTCCAGTACAGAGAACTCCAATTGTTGGGGGGGTCCATTCCTGAACCTTATGTTGAGTGGGCATGAAAAATGATGTTTCTCAGTGTGTCTGGGTGGGCAATATCTGAGAGATTTAAAGAAATATGATATTGATTGATATTAATATATTTTATTCCTAAATATTAGAAATATTTGCAGATTAGTCTGAGGCAGACAATAGGTATTAGTGGCAGTGTTTGCAATACTGTGTAAACTTTCAGTCAACATCATGAAATACCATATATACACTATAATGAGTCAAGTTATGGCTCATATTCATACCTTGATGTTATAAAATTGCATGCTCTCACTTAACAACCATTGTATTTGGGTCAGCATTCATTCCTGACCTATGTGTTGAACTTACCTCTGAAATTCTGCTCTGCCACACTGCTATATGGATACTGTCTGACATATTTAATTAAAGTATGCTAATATGCATAACTACCATATGTATTGCTAAACAAGTATAAACATAGGCAAAATGGCAGTAGCTGGACACCAGAGCAATGAGAGGTTTCCCTACATTATATATGTCTTCATTTAATACCACATTACTAACAGAAATATTAATATAGCAAATATTCATAACTGCAAAAAAAGCGTACACACACACATCCATATCCACACACATAAACACACACACAGTCACATGCAGACATAAACACTCACTTCCACAGACACTCGCTTCCTGGCCAAGTCATTTTGGGTCACCATCAGTTCCTGAGTTGTGCGCTGATTAGTCTTGTGTGATGTTGTTTCACCATGGTGAGAAATTTACTTGAATAACAGGATGTGCATTATCATAAGCATGCCCTGTCTTCAACCAATATTCCTCAGCCTCTTAGCTGGAGAATTAGTAACAGAGGCTAAAAATAATGGATGGATTTTCTGAAGGATATGAAATCTAAAACTCAGTTGTCTACCATTATTTAGTGACTGCGGCATTTGCTATGCACCAAACTCCAATAACTTATATTTATTTGAAACTTGAAACTATCCATCTCCTCCTAGGACTTTGAAACCTTTCAAAGCTATTGCCATCAAGCTTATAAGTGCAGCTTAATGCAAAAATGATGTCTTCAGCAATCAGTATTAATCACATCTTCATTTAATAACACTAACCTCCCATGACGTTTCTTTCCATATTTCTAAATGTTCTTCTTATGCATTATAACATTCGGTTTTTCCTCATTGATTTATCCATTCCTGTGTGCTCCTCACCAAGTACAGAAAGAAGTAAATAAACATTCACAGAAGTTATTTTTGTGAAAAAAATAGTGTGCTTGTGCATTGATATGGAATACAGTACTGAAAATGGAGCAGAAAAAATAAATAAAGCCTTGAATAAGTGAAGAAGCATTTATTTTCATGGAGATCATAGTTATTCAGGAATGCACCCTTGAGATAATTACAGATTAAGTCCAATATCAAAATCATATATATGTCTGACATAAATATTTTGAAACAGAAGAGTTATAGCTTATATCTTATCAAAGATGGGTTATACCTTCCAATGGTCCCTGATTTGCCACATATTCCTGTCACAAAACATTTTTAAAGTTCTGTTAAACCATCGAGAATCACAGTCACCCCATAATAACAGATATTAGAGTTCCATACTTGCTGATCAATAAATGCACATTGATGCAAAACCTTCTGTTGTACTAATTGTAAGTGAATCAGTACTGTTTAAATAACCCAAGGTTATCATATCTCAAAGAATTGATAATGTTACCAGATGAACTACAGCACACTAAGTCACTGACCAGAGTTTCACTGAAATATATTTTCCTTTTGTTCCTATGTAAATTACCCACTCTTTCATAACAGCATGAAAATGACATATCAGTTCTAGCAGTTACACATGCACACCGAACCTCATTTATTTAAAAACTGCCCCTCATTTTGGGCCTTCCACCTTTAATTGTAGCTTTGTCCCCAGCTGTTGAGCAAAAAAGTGAGAGCTATGTGATTGATGTTTTATGTATTTATATATTTAATTGCTCATCCAGTCATGTTTTTGTAAAAATGCACTTCTGAAGTTTTTGCTGAAAAAAGGTGCAAGATGAAATATCACTATGGTAGGGAAAAAAATATGTCCAAGTTTGTGGAGCCATACCAGAGAATCTGTGCATTGTGATCCATAGGCAGTTGCGAGGCTTGTCAGTCCATGGGAACATTAAGGAGTCTAGCACAAATTCCCATATGCTCCCAATTACTTTCTTGTTAATTGACTTCTCATGATCATATGGTAGCCAAAGAAGTATGAGGAAATCAAACCTTGTACCAGAGGGACTACAACTCACCTCACAGTCTTAACCCTTTGTGCCAGCTGCCAGACTCCACTATCGGGTAGTGCTGAGAGGGGGACTGAGTCCCCTCGCCCATCTTAGTAATGGGTGCTAACGCTAACCCAAATGCTTCACCTTTCCCCCAGCACTAACCCTACATCTTAGCTTAAAACCCTTCCAGTAACGCTGGCACTATTCAAATGAATTTGAGGGTAATGTTATGTGGAGTTTTAGTGTGAAGATCGGGAGAGGAAATACTTTTTCTTTCTCAATCTTTTGTAACTTTGATATTAATGGTGTTCAAACTTCTTAATGCTGTTGCCATTTTTATACACAACATTAAGAACATTTGATCATATACAGAAAAGAACCATACATATATATGGGGATCCTGCATTTGATCTAAATGCAGGTTTGTTGACATCTGTTTAATAGACTGTATTTGGTTGATATATGCAGATGGTCAATGGGTGTGTGAGACTGACAATCACCTGATAAGGAAAATGTTTCTTTCCCCAGGGATTATGCAATCTCAAAGTTAGTGTATATCATTAGCAGTGGGGTGTGGGGCTGCAGCCATCTCACATAGGGGATGCAGAAGGGATTGCCCCCTGTAAAAAAAAAAAAATTATATTATTTGTTTTTTATGTCTGTAAATTGCATGCACTAAGGTTCTTTCTCAGAACATGCATGGTAACATGCTGACATTCAGTTTGTCAAACTTTTACAGGTAACATTTCTAAGGTCAACATATGGGCTACTTGACTAAAGTGAGTAGACCTATATATTTATGTGTGTGTGTGTGTGTGTGTGTGTGTGTGTGTGTGTGTGTGTGTGTGTGTGTGTGTGTGTGTGTGTGTGTGTGTGTTTGTGTATATATGTATGTATATGTATATATATATATATATATATATATATGTGTGTGTGTGTGTGTGTATATATATATATATATATATATATATATGTATGCATATATATAGTCTAATTATTTGTTCAGTATAAAATGTCTTTATGTGTGACTGAAATAATAATATCACCATTGTGATAATAACAGTATAATATTATTACACCATTGTGTTTGCAAATAACTTTCATAGTTTAACTTTTTTGTAACTTTTATACTTTTTGAGATATATACATTTATGCATAAGTAAGTTGAAAAACTGCATTCTCAGAATTTTTAGCTCTGGCAAAAGCTATCCAGGATAGAAATATGCAGATTTCAGGAGACATGACATTTCAGTCAGGTTAGGTGTTAAATGAGTTGACACAACATTAGAAAGACTGTATTGTATAGCAGTTTGGTGCTTGCCAGGATTTTTTCTTGACAAATAGAAAAATCTTATTTGCATTTCACCTGTGGTGTGAGAATAGCCGTTTGTTTATTTTAACTGGCAATCTTTGAGGTACAGACACATAATGATAACTGAAATCACCACACCCAGTGACTACAGGGTCTTGCATAGAGAGAGAGACACAAACCTGGATCTGCAGGCAGAAATGAGAGCCATGTGAAAGAAAGATACCCAGACAGTTCCAATAGCAGTAGGAGCAATCGGTCTTATAAAAAATAATTTACAATTGTATTTAGGTATGTTACCAATTCATGTAACACCATACGAATTGCAGGAGGAGTTATTACTAGGCACATTGCGGGTGCTGCGAAGAGCACTTTTGGCTGACATCAAAGAGTGAAACAATACTAATTTCATGAACTTTAATCGTACTTTGACTTAGGAATAGGGTGTATTCCCATCATGGTATTAGAAACCCAAAAGACTTGCCCCAGATTCACTATCCTTCCGTGCAGGACTAACTTAGTCCTGCATGCAAGCGGCCGTTTAGGAGCAGGACGGCAGGACATCATGCATATTAATGAGGGTGCACTGCCTGAGCTCCAAAACTTACATGGAGCATGTACGAGTGCAGGTGCCATGTCTGAGAGCAGAGCTCTCAGAATGTACATGTCCCTGCAATGAAGAACAGCAGAGTATTAATAAAAGAATGAGTGAGACCACTCATAGGTGTTCGCAT
This sequence comes from Protopterus annectens, assembly GCF_019279795.1. Lineage (NCBI taxonomy): Eukaryota > Metazoa > Chordata > Ceratodontiformes > Protopteridae > Protopterus > Protopterus annectens. The sequence goes on along the minus strand of NC_056744.1, from coordinate 1,253,914,149 downwards.
ACCCCCAGCAACATCCCACCACGTTTACAAGAACAATAGTTAAAACATCAAATATAAAGATGTTTTTTATTTTATGAAACAGATTAAATTTAACCGTAGGTGCACAGGTTTGCCCATCGCTTAGCTATGGTTAATGCAGCTTAAATGGCAAACGATGATAAAAAGCAAGGTATATGCAAATGAAGCAATACAGCAATAGTGTAGTGGGCAGAGCATTTGCCTTACGAGCAGTCATTCCTAGTTCGAGTCCTACTCCAGTTCATTCTATTTTCCATGTCATAGCACTTTATGACCAATATTTTTAGTTGCATAACCTACTAAATAACATATATTTGTGAACTGGAGTACTGCATTAAATGCAGATGTGAGGTGTCATTGTCATAATAATCACAAGTGCCCCATACAGTATATGTACACAGGAATCAGGGATACAAATGGAAGATAAAATGTGTAATGAATGATAACCCCATACAGTATCCAAATCCACCACCTTCCCAAGAACTATTAGACATTACTGTCTAAATTAGTGCAGTGGTAAGTGGGAGTAAGCACTAGTAAGCAAGTGTAAACACTATTAAGCAGTAGGAAGCAAGTTTAAACCCGTTTGTGTGGGGGTAAGCAATACGCACACAGGTTAAGCAATTCTGAAGCTAACTCTCTGTAAGCATATTTCACCGAAGGTTAGCATAGCTTACCCTCGCACAAACCCACGCAAACCCACTTACAAATGCTTAAAAGTGCCTTAATCACACTGTATGCAACAGCCACTGTTCTGGCCAGAAACAAAATAAACAGCCTTTGCAGGTCTGTAACCCAGGATGCAGTACACTATAGTCACAGTAGTTAACCACTAAGCCATCACAGCAGTACGTATGACTGAGGTATCACCAAACAGACCCTCACTATAGGAAAATCAAACTGAACATGTGAAAGGAATCTATACACAGTTTTATGTTGTATAACCTACTACATAACATAAATATGTGAATTGGAGTACTGCAGTAAGCCCAGATGTGAGGTGTCTTTGTAAGAAAGTGTTGAAATCCCCTAATAAACACAAGGACCATACAGTGTACATACACATGAATCATGGATACCAAACACATATATAACACATAATGAATAATAAATCAATGCCAAAAAGCAAATATAATGCAAATTAAATATTAAGCAATGCTAAGCATTGCACAGTCCAGCTTAGTAGGTGTAAGCAATGTGCAGGCCAGTTAACTCAGTCTGGTCAATGGTATACCCCTTTAAACAATGCCAACATTAGGTAAGCATGTTTGACCATAGCTTAGCATTTTTAAAACCGTCCAATCACAGCAAAGTGTGGGAAATTTGCCCTATTTAAACTCAACAGGCAGGAATACATCTCATAACTGGTTGTAGCTTCAACTACTAGGTAATATGTCTGGAATGGGAGAGGGTGTGTGCTTTCGGGTGCAGCACTGGGGCATCCAGGAGTCCAGAGTCATGGCAGAACTCTTTGTGAAAGACCATGACCAAAGACTGCTGCAGGGTAAGTACCAGGGTTTACAATATAAAGCGGAGGTCTGGGGCCATCTCACCTGTGACCTCACCAGTGCCACTGGCATACCCCGAACTAGTGAACAGGCCAGGCATCACTATGCTGATCTAAAGCGGTGAAAGGGAGATCTCTTGGATCAGTGGATCCAAGAGGCTCGGAGAACTGGGGTGGTCCCACGCATGTGTAAGTATCAGTCCACTACCTGTTTAACAATTGCCAGCTCATGTATATTATGAAAAGGTATGGCTAAATATTCCTCTTATGTCCTTCATAGTGGCAAGTGAGTGGGCTACGAACTAGGAGGCCCTTGGATGTTGCTTGGAGCGGTTGTGACGCAAGGCAGGTTAGAAATACTCTTGCATGTACTGTCATAGGAAATAAATCTAAAAGTAGTAGTAAGTTAATTGCCTGTATAAAACCTGTATTGTATAAGGCATGTACTGCATTTACCGGAGAATATGGCAGGAAGAGTCTCATATAGGTTATCCAGTTTTTCCACCTGAGAAATGGTTAAGAAATGACTTACAGTTTCAGAGCAGTCTTTGGTCAATTGCGATTGTTTCTTAAACACAAACTTGTCTTTGCTTTGGCTCATTAGCAGCAGTACAAAGAACTGCCTGCTCACACCCTTGTTCTCCCCTCCCCCTTCCCTGTTTATTACCTTAATACAATCCCAAAGTTAATAAATATTACCTGTGGCAGGCACCATTTTTAAAACTACAACCAGCCTTGTCACTATCATATGTTCATTTATCAGTTAACTCTGTTACCTGACTGTTTCCAGCCCCCCCCCATAAGAGCAAATAACAGGGTCTCTACCCGCTTCGCTCCCCTCCCTGCCCCCTATTTCCTCCTGCCCCCAGTGGTCCCACCTTTATTACACTCGCAAACCCCTCCGATCTTTCCAATAGCCAACCACAGCACTAACCCAACACTACCTCCTCCATCTTCCCACTGCTATCACACCTCCTCAACTAACATGTGCAAGCATACCTTACCTATGCTCACTGCATGCACTCTCCTTAAATATCCTACATCCTACCAAAGCTCCATCATTCCCCCACTCAACCACTACCACTGTACTACTACTCACACCACCACTCATGTCTCACCCTCACTTAGCTCCCCTCCCAACAACTCAAGAACCATCCCTATGCACCCCCACATATTCTACCAACTATATTACTCAAACATAAAGCATCCCTACAACTTAACACAGTAACCCTCCCACCATACCTATTACCCACAGAGCACAATTATAAAGTTTCCCTTATAAACAAACACATTCAAAAACTGAGAAAACTAATAACCTCATACATATCAAAACTAGCCCTAAGTGGAGACATCCACCCCAACCCTGGCCCTACCATCTCCTATCCCAATCCTCATAATCAGACTAGAAACCACAACTTCTCCCATATTACAGCCAATAGAAAGCCAAATGACTTCCTTCTACTAAGCCTAAATATTACAAGTATATCCAACAAAGTCCATGAACTCCATGCCAACATAGACTTGTACTCCCCAGATATAGTCATCCTGAAAGAAACCTAGCTAAAACCTCACATTACCAGTGAGCAAATACTCCCTACAGGTTACGGCATACTAAGAGTAGACCGGCTAAACAAGAAAGGAGGCGGTGTAGTATAATATTTAAACAACATCTAAACATCCAGATCTTAAAATCATCAGCTCCACAAATAAGCAATGAAGAAATAATATATACCAACCTCAAAATAAACCAAAACAAAACCATCAACATAATTGGATGCTATTTCCCACCTGGCCAAAACATCTCTCCACTAGAAAACCTCCTCAGCTGGTCTACCCACCATCTCCCCCAAGAAACTATCATTTTAGGTGATTTCAATATTGACTGGCAATCCTGTTGTGGCAACCATCCAACCCATCATGTAAACCTTCATGGTTTCACCCAACTAGTCCAGTCGCCAACCAGGATAAATAAAATCTCCAGCAAGCACACTACCCTGGATTGGATACTAGTCAGTAAGAGCCCCCAGTCATATATAACATGCTGCTTATCAGATAGCCTCAGTGATCACTCCCCAACATTCCTACTCAAAAAATATCTATACCAAGCTAAACCTGTCATCTACCGTCAAATACATAAAAAACTAAAGTTTAACCCACTCACATTCATCTCATCCCTTAAAGAATGTAACTGGCATCCTCTAAAGTACCTCAGTCTTGATGATGCAGTTGAATTTTTTAATGCTACCTTCCTGAGCATCCTTAATTACCATGCCCTCATAAGACTTTCCAGAACCAAAGCACAACCCTCCCCATGGCTACAGAAAACCACTAAGTCAGAAATGAAAAACAGGGATAAAGCCTCGGAGCACTAGCGCAAAACCAAAACCCCCTCAACTAGACAGAAATTCCTAGAACTACGCAATAGAGTCAAAAAGCTAATAAAACAGGACAAATTCCAATACTACCAGTCTGCCCTGGACTCCTCACAACACAGCCCCAAACAATTCTGGTCCTCCATAAACTCCATCCTCCACCCAGGTAAAGTCAGTACCCCTCCTCCTAACATCCCTCACTCCTCAGAAAATATCGTTACCTCATTCAACACACACTTCAGAAAAACCATACTATCATTAGCTAAACAACACAACCCCCTCCCCTCCAACCCACACCTTCAACTAGTAATCTCCCCACTGCCTTCTCTTTTTCTCCTGTACCTACCTCCAACATAAAAAAAACTCTTAACTAAACTTAAGCCCACCAAATTAGCAGGTGCCAAGTGAATACCTACAAATCGCAGCTGATGCTCTGGCCTACCCAGTATCCATCTTGATTAACCGATCTCTGTCAGAAAGTTACGTTCCCACACTGTGGAAAGTATCACATATAATTCCCCTCCACAAAGGTGGACCCTCCACAGAACTAACCAATTACTGCCCCATAGCTGTTCTCTCTCCACTCTCCAAAATACTAGAGATGCATACACTCTCAGGTCTCAGACTACCTCCTTACTAACAACCTCCTTTCCAATACTCAGCATGGTTTCCGACCAAACCATAACGCCACCACTGCCTTACTCTCCTTTACTAACACTATCCTTCAGCATAAAAACAATGGCTATCTCTCCTCTGCTACTTTCCTAGACCTATCTAAAGCATTTGACATGGTCCCACACAAACAACTTATCTCTGTCCTCAATAACCTATCCTTATCTCAATCAGTCACCAACTGGTTTCAGAGTTACCTGTCTGACGCCAACAATCCGTTGTATGGCAGAATGACATATCCCCCCCAACTACCTGTCAACATAGGGGTTCCCCAAGGATCCATCCTTGGACCGCTACTCTTCTCTGTTTTCACCAATAATCTAGCCTCTGCCACCAAACATGGCACACTCATACAATACGCAGATGACTCAACCATCATCTGCTCAGCCCAGTCCCTACCCAAACTGCAAAAAGTCACACAGGAAGCCTTTTCCTCTGTTGAAACTTGGTTATCCAATGCCCAATTAATACTCAACCCAAACAAAATGAAACTAATCATCTTCTAGCCCACCAAACATACTCAAAACACCTCTCACTTTAACATCACAGCAAAAGACAACACCACTATATACCCGACTGTACACACCAAATTGCTAGGAGTGGAAATAGACAAACTAAAATTTGACATTCACATATCCATGACTATAAAAAAGTCCACAAAAAACTAGGAGCATTATACAGAAATAAGAAACTTCTCACCAAAGCAGCAAAGATTTCAATAGCAAATTCCCACCTTATCTCCACCCTACTTTATGCCTCTCCAATATATACCAACCTAAGACAATGCAATCTAAACAAGCTAGAGACCTACTACAACAAAATCACCAAATTCACCACAGGGGCATCCTACCATAGTCACCACTTTCTCTCACTTGCTGAACTGGGCTGGCTTGAACTCCCTCACCTCCTTCAATGGTATCAACTATTACTCACCCACAAACTAGTAAACTATCCACTAAATGTCCCATCCCTCCAGAATCTACTCCAACCCTATTGCACCACCGGACACTAAAATTCAGCAACAAAAATCACTTGCAGATCACTAAAGCCAATAACTCTGTTGGTGAAGCACTATTCTCTTGCACCATAGCCAAATTATGGAACTCCCTCCCACCCACAATTACCACCATACTATCATGCACCCACTTCAAAACTTTACTAAAGGCACACCTAAAAACATGCTGGCTATGCCCTTGCAACTCCCACTCTTAATATCACCCACCCCATCCAACCACTACCTTTCTTTCCACTCCACTAACTACTTTGATTATAGCAAGCTCAGATGCTCATAAGCTTAGTACTTATTATAGAGCAGAAACTTTTTATTGTAACATTTGTTAATGTCTGTTATGTACTTCACAGATAAAGATTCTAGTTGTCTACTGATGTACTATGTTCTTAATCTGTAAATATGTTGTAAGTAATTGATATGTTAAATTGTTAATCTCTATGGAACCCAATGTAACTACTGTCTGTTTATTTTAACTGTGGAGCTTTTCTCCCCAGGCCTCCACTGAAAATGGACCTGCGTCCAGTCGGACACTCCCGGTCAACAAATGTATATAAATAAATAAATAAATAAAATAAAAATAAAATCATAATAGCCTGACAATAAAGGACTAACTGCTGGACTGCATGTGTTTACTCTGGTATCATATGGTAATGTAGATTTGCAATCAGTTAATAGTACTGTTGTATTAAGCACTCTTACCCACACTGTGCTAAATAAATAAAATGTGTAGGAATGACTGTATATGACTGGTGTAATCCCAAGAGGTCATACAGTACAACTGGGAGAGACGTAGACAGAAAACAGTGAAAAGACAGACAACAAAATCCAAATAGCACACACAACTGAGATGTGAACTGTTGTATTTTTTGTACACACAGCCATGGTTCGACTCCTGGGAGTGGTAGTAGGCAGCATACAGAATCATACCCCACAACTGTAGAGATATGTCTAGAATGTCCAGTAAATTGGCCCTTATCTGCTGCCTGTCACCCTGCCCCCATGGGAAATCAGTGAGATGATCCCAGACATTTAGGCAGCAAACAAGAAATGCAACTGATTGTCTGACATCTGTGAGAAGAAACGTGTCACTCTAGCAACTCTCCAAAATGTTATGAGAGTAATAAACCAAGTATGTCCCATCTACACCCCCATGTTCTCAAGCTGTGACCAGAGTGTGTACAGTAACAGAGCGAGATGTATGTGCATAATACTAATGTGGAATCTGGTAATTTGTGTGGCAACATTAAGGTAGTGCTAACAAACATTGCTCCCACAGGTCTGTCAGATACGAACACTGTGCCTAGAAATAAAAGACTGATGCCCTGTACTGGTAATGTTTACTCTGGTATTGTATGGCATTGTGAGTGTTGCAGTTGCTCTGAATAATAAGGTATCACTCTTCACTGTCACCCACACTGTGCTACATAGTATAACTGTCTAGGAAATCCTGTATAAGAGTGTTGTAATTCACTAAAGGTTTGAGAGGGCAATAGTTGAAATATGTCCCGGTTCACCTGCAAGTGGTCAAGACATGCCCAGAGTCTGTTCAAAAAGAGATGGACAGGTATGTGCATAACATCAACCTGAAATCTGAGAGTATGTGTAGAAACATTTAGTTAGTATTAACAAACATTTCCTCCACAGGTATACCATGTAAGAGGTGTATACTGCAGGTAAAAAGAGTTCATGTATATAGTTGTCAACAGCCATATCACTGTCTAAAGTAAGACAATAGGGTAGTGTACTAATACTTGTAAGGTACAGACAACAGCACTGACAAGGAATGTAATGTGAACTACAGGAATATACTAGTTGTTAATTGACATCTCCCCCCCCACCATATCTGCAACAATAAACTAAATACCCAACTCAATTGGTATGTGCTGACTTATCTGTAATGTTGGGACATATATCCTATAGTTCGATAATTATTTAAATCTGTTTCTATATATGTGCTATGTTGAAATACTCCCACATTGGTGTCTTGGTGCCATCAATGTATCTGCATGCTGTTGCAATTACCACTGTGGTCCCATGTATGCATGTGTTCTATTTGCTATGCAACTGTTCCATATCTGGTGTTTGGTTTAATGGGAATATCTATGCATGCTGTTATACCTAATCCTGGAATGTGTTGACTATTACTAACCCACATATGTTGATAAAACAAACACCATAGCACGTATGGGAATGGGGATCCCAGAGGATCCACCTGTCCCACCTCATCTGGCCATGGCACCGGGCAGCAGCATGTCTGGCGCCCACCCCGGGGCCTCCTTGTCTGCTGGTCCTGCGCTGCCTTCAGGTGGAACCATCTCAGGGAATGGGGCTCACCCCCCACCCCCAGGAGTGGGTGTAAACAGAAGACTGTCAACCATCGCCAGGTCCGGTGTGTGGTGCATAGCATGCTCCACAGGGAGTTTGGAGATCTGCTACACCAGCTTGAGGGCCCTGTTTCATGACTAGAGGGTCAGTCTGGCTCTCAGACTCAGCCCCCAGCACAGCCACCTTCAGGGCTGTGAAGGTGCAGTGTGACTGCCCATGGGTGGGGACCTCAGTCCCATTGTTTCCACTAGGGGGCTCATGGGCTTCCAATTTTCCAGCACCCCTAACCAACAAAGTGTTTACCCCCCACATGTGTCATATACCACCCCTGTATGCATCTTGTTTGTCTTGTCTGTTAACCTACCTCCCCAAATATACCTACTATCTCTCCCCAACATCCCACTCTCACCTGAAAAAAAAGGGCAATCTGTTCCCAAAAGAAAATCTCACCCCATATATAGCTGTCCATTTCACACACGTGTCCACTGGACACATGTAATCTCGTCTAACTAGCTTAACATATTATTGTTGTCCTCACCCTTCTATCAGGGGTATGAGTGTACAAATCTATCTCCAAATTCAGTGTATATGCACAGCTGTTGCTGTAGAAAAAATGGGCAGCTATGGACCTTCCCTACACCCTTCCTGCACATCCCTAGCTATTTTCCATACTGTCTTTCCCTCTTTGTGCCCCTTTTATACCAATTTCCTAACAACGCTTTTTCATTTATTTTAAAGAAATTAGTGTGGGGGTAAGCGAGAGTAAGCATTTTTAAGCAGCAGTAAGAAGATTTCAGCCTGCTTGCACGGGGGTAAGCAATGCCTACACAGGTTAAGCAATTTAGAAGCTGAATATAAGAAACTGTAACCAAAAGTTAGCAGTGCTTACCGTTGCGCAAACCTGTGAAAACCCACTTACAACTGCTTAAAAGTGCCTTAATCACTCTGCATCCAACAGCTCATGTTATGCCCAGCAATAAAATAAACAGCCTCTGCAAGGCTCGAACCCAGGACCCTGTACACCATAATCAAAGTGATTCACCATTAAGCCATGTCAGATATACATAACCCTGATGTTTTCACAAACATATCATCCAGCACAGTCATTCAACAGTACAGGAAATGTATTTATACATGTAGATGTATGCGTGTGTGTGTGTGTGTGTGTGTGTGTGTGTGTGTGTGTGTGTGTGTGTGTGTGTGTGTGTATATATATATATATATATATATATATATATATATATATATAAATATATATATATATATATATATATATATATATATATATACACATACCTATAGATAAACAAGAGAACATAACAAATACATATATGAGCACAGGCACCATTAATGGGGGTGAGGGGGCCCAAGCAACATATGTCTTATATGTATTGATATCTCCCCCACAGCCAAACAGGTCTGCCCTGCAATACAATACCAACTGTTGCAAGCCCCATAACCAGGATCTGACACAACATGGGCACAAGATGTTAACAGTAATCCATCCCACCTGTATGATGCCAGGCTGGTATCAATAACATATCATGCAGTACAGTCTGGCTATCATAGGGAATGTACAATGTGGAAGCAATAAACATTCCTAAGATACTTATACACAAACACATATATGCAAATATAAATATATATATATATATATATATATATATATATATATATATATATATATATATATATAGATAGATAGATATACATGTTTGGACACACACAGATATGTATATGAAAATACATATTGAGGGTGCACACCATACGGAACAGCCAGTATGCCTACAGTTGCCACCTTACCAACTGGATACTGAATGAGTCACCCATACAAAAGGCAATTGTTGCCTGCAACATATACCCACAGAGGAGTCAAAGGATATAACACCACACACAGGTTTGCATACATGAGAAAGCTTTGTGTACTATTACAGTTGTATATGCCATGTCATGTAGCTCTTTATACTCTGAAATACATATAAACAAACTAATGCAACTGTCAAACAGATACATTTATACAGTATTCCGGAAATATGTTGCTGTCCAGGCCAAGTCCTTCAAGTAGTACAACAGTAAAGAGAGACTGGGCCACAGGATAACAATCAATCAACAGTAAGTAATGCAGATGTATAGTCCAGCAGCCTCTATCTACACTCTGTGCACAATCCCTAGAGGGTAAAGACCTCAGTTGACACAATGGGATGTATCCACTACATAACAAGGCATAACTGAAACCATCACAAGCATACTGACAAACAGAACAGTCTGTATGGCAGGAAGCAGTAGGCCTGCATTTACCCAAGGTGAATTGTATGGTAATGTACATCCAGACACCTTAAGGCAGCTTACCCCTGATACCCCTCACATGTTGTAACAGCCTAGGTTAGTTATGGTGCATCCCCTCAATAGACTGACATTCAGGGCCATATTCCACTGTTACATACACTCGCCTCTGGACTGCATAAGGGCACACGTTTTGTGCAGATGAAGCCCACACATATATGGACCCAACCCCACAATATGTTTGGGGGGCACAACAGCAGTGGAATGATGGCAGGAATGGCAGCATGACATACTCACAGGCCACTATCTAACAACCCTGACAGCATGTCATATGGACAAACCTGGTATGTAGGTGGAGGACAGAGGCTGGAACACAGGCCCATATGTGAAATAGTGTTGTCATACACTAAGCAAGTCGCTGGTGTTGCAGGATAGTCTGCAACATACTCTTAGTCAGGAATATGAAGTCAGAAACACAAATTAATGTAGCCATGTACTGATAGCACTCAACGCACACACACAGCCAGTGATATATCTGACACAAGACCTGTGTGGTGGACAGGCAAAACATAACACGCACACCTATGACCATCAAGTGGATAGGCACACAGTTGAGAGCTATGCAGACAGACTGCAGTCCGTGTTAAACTAGTATGTACACACAAACCCTGTAACACTGGTGCTATACAATGCATACAACAGCACTCACACACTGTTGGTAGTTCTGGAACCTCATGCAAATATGTAGCTAGCCTTAGTGCGCAAGTTCTCTTGTAAGAGGTATTGCTACCTGCTGTCTATAACATTGTTGCCCACACACTGGAAGAATGTCTGCCATGCAGGAAAGGTAAAGGGACCATGCCCACATGCTGTAGGGATTTATAGTAGTGGGTTGCCATGACAGTGGTAATTGGAAGTACTACACAGCATGCAGGTAGCATGTGGAGGATGCTGATTGGTGCAGAGGCCATCACATGATCATGTGCATCCCCCACAAAAGACATGCTGCAATCTATTCCAAGCAGCGCAATCCATTTACTGGAGAGAGAGAGAGAGAGAGAGAGAGAAAGAGAAAACAAACAGAAACCATACAACAGATCCGGAACCACACCACCTCCAAAAAAGAAAACAAAGGAAGCAGACTAAGGAGTGAAAAAAAAAAACTGAACTCATACAAGGAGACTATCCACAACAGACCTCATCCCCACAACAGGTATGTGAAGTATATATTCATGTAAATTGACTGTAGTACTTGTTCCATAATACTGGGGTAGATGATGTAGAATGATATACATGTGCCATCAGGAGTTGCTATTGTAATGATCTTCACCTGAACAACTGCTATGGACATTAGAGTTTGTCCCTGTGGGTAGTGGGACATACCCGTGAACTGTGAAGAGCAGCACCAACTGACGAGATGTATGCCAATATATATACTGTGTGGTGTGTAATGGAAGGGATGTATATTACTGTGGCCAATAGCCGGTGGTAGAAGTAATGCCATAATGATGGACACGTGGGTTCCAGAGCCCACAACTTGCAGGACACTTAGGTTAACGTGTTGTAGCATGCAGAAATTCCATAGGTGTGTAATAGGGTTACCTGCAATCTGGCCCTATATATACCCCCTAACATTAGGCTGTGTCCATATGTGGCACCTGTCTGTGTTGTAGCAAGGCAGAACAGTGTAGCTGTGCAGAAAGGAGTTTTGAGATTGTGGACTTGATGTCTGAATGTACCCATATATAGGTATGTATATATCTACATGTATGTCTACAGATATACAGATACCCATATGTAGACATATATATAAACACATATATACAACATAATATATATGTACACACACACACACACACACACACACACACACGTGTGTGTGTGTGTATATATATATATATATATATATATATATATATATATATATATGCATGTCTACATATATACAAAGACACACACACACACACACACACACACACACACATATATGTATGTAAATACATGTCACCTATATTAGCACTACAGTGCCACATGCTATGTGTGAGGGAACAGCACACACAGCAATACACACATATATACAGCTGTGTGTGCAACATGGACAGGTATGGCACATGTGAACCCCTTGTCAGGACCACTTTGCTCGTCTGTGAAGTAGGGAATGGGAATATGGGGAAGTATGGTAGGTATATTTGAGGAGGTGGTCCAGGTTGGTAGATATAGAGGACAGCCTACAGGGGTGGTATATGACACATGTGGTGGGTAAACACCCTGGTGTATGTGGTCCGCAATGTGGAAGCCCCATGGGACTCCATATGGAAACAAATAGAACAAGCCTCCTACCCATTGCTACTCACAACAGCAGTCCATGGCCCTGAAGGTGCCTGGCCTGCAGGCTGAGCAGGAGGAGCATGTGGACCCTGTGAATGTGTACTAGCTGCCTCACGGTGATGTAGCTCATCCCACATGTGTCGGTGGAGCTCAATATGGAAAAGACCCTGGATCTGACCTTGGGTGACAGGATCATGTCTGTGTGTGCCCCTTGGGGGGGGATAACATCCCCTGAGATGGTTCTACTTGAAGGTAGTGTTGGACCAGTACATGACGAGGCCCCAGGGTGGATCCCACATGTGATGTGGCCTGGTAACATGGCCAGACGAGGTTGGAGAGTTGGTTCTGCTGGCAAATATTCCCTAAACATGCTATTTGTCACTGTTTTAGAACGGGTAGTAATAGTCTACACAATCTTGGAACATGTCCAGCAGCATGCATAGATATCCCCAGTAATACAGAATGTCAGATGTGCAGCAATCATATAGCAAGCATACCACATGCACATACAGAACCATAGTGGCCCTGACAATGGTATGCAGGTGAATAGTCTGTAACAGGCCAGTAATGATAGTGTCCAAACAGGGAACATGGCTGCAAACACATCGCACAAAGTGTGGTACAATACAATATATGTCCCACTGGTAGGTTATCTATAGCCGTACCTGTTGAGTTGTGTGAACAGTTTGCTCTCACTTATATGGTGGGAGGGTGACAGAGAATGGTATTAAGAACTATGTTAACCTTGCTGTATGAGTTGCTCAGACCTGTTTCCATCTTTATGTCTTTCAGGCAAGATGTCACATGGACGCCTACCTGCTTATTCAGTGGCTGAAAATGACATAGTGCTGAACTATCTCATCCAACACTACCCTGTCTTGCTTGGCCAGGCCACCCATGACCAGCAGGAGTGGACTGTCCTGTAAAATGACCAAGTCTACAGGGTCAATGATGTTGGACTGCATAACCACAGTTATGAGCAGGTCTGGCATCATTGTTCTGACCTGCTTTGCAATGCCTGTCAGCATGCTGCTGCAGTCCGGGGGGATCACCTCGCAATGGGGGGGGGGGGTCATGTCATCTATCCCCTCGACATGTGTTGAGGAGTTCCTCACCAGCCTCGTGGCACCTTCCTGTCCACACAGCCAACTGCCAGACACCATTGTGGAGGTGGGTGCTACCCACACACTGGCTGAGGAGCATGCAGTTAAGGCCACAGAGCACATCAGTAGACCACTGTTGCATATGCATCCACATCTGTACAGGTAGATCATGCATATCTGACATGTTATATATTTATATAGCTAAATATATATATATATATATATATATATATATATATATATAGAGAGAGAGAGAGTTTGTTGCTGCATAGTAGTAATAAACAGATGTGCATAAGTGGTAGCACTGTGGACTTTTACTGTTGATGTACTGTAATGCTGCATCCACCCTGTAGCAATGCCAAAGCTGTGGCCACTGATATCGCATCTCTCACACTCTTATATAGATCCCTCTGGTATACCACCAAGGCAGCAGCCTGTAGCTGGTGAGTATGGTTTATGTTGATGCTTGCCAATACACTGGGCATGTAATGGCTATGGTATATTCCATGCACAAATCTAACACACCTACCCATAATGCATGCTGTGCATGTTCATGTATTGTTGCTGTTAAATGCGCTGCATCACAGTGGTGACCATGATGGGATATTGGAAGGGCATGTCAAACACCTGCAAGATAACTAACATCCTGTCATTGCAAAATGTGTCCACAGGGATGAACATAACGCAGAGTAGGGACTTGTGTGAAACATCACCCTTATACAGTGCAACAACAGTGTATACACCATTATTACAATGGCAACTGTTACAGATGTACACTATGGCATAACGTATTACTGTGGCCCACATTATTAGCTGGGACTAGGCTATAATACATGGTGTTCAGTGTATGGGATACTGCAAACTGATACACGTGTAGTCCATACTTGGCACTCATCTCCAAAAAGGTTGAAGGTGGGGAGGGGATGTCAGCATGACACACCAGTGCACTGCAGCATGGATCCTAAGAATGCTAAGAATGGCTGTATCTGCACACAGTCAGGTTCAGGAACTGTGGCAGATGTAACCCTACACCCACAGCAATAGCGATGGCAGTGTGTGAACACCAAGGGATGTGCACATGAGTAGAACTTGCAATCATGCAGATTTGGGGGACATGTGTAGGGCAGACTGACCATATACTGGCAAATGCAGATGGCCCATGCTAGTATACCCCTGCAGGAATAGGGACTGCTGTAGTACACATAACAATAGGTGCAACAAACAGTCATGATAAGGGTATGCACACACAGAGTGTATGCATCGCGGTCAGCATCTGCACACCTAACACATTTCGTAGACACTGCATGTGACTCTACAGGATATATGTCACATATCAGGCTCTTGTACTGTTAATATATGCAGTGATGTGGTCCCATGGCAGACCAAGGAAGGGTGCGTCATATCAATAAGGGTGTGTACACTTCCCATAGCCATGATATGGTCTGAAAGTTGTCAGTGTAATAGTACTGGATTGGTCATACATGGTCCACTGATGTTGAGATCTGTAAACCAGACATCAGGCATTCACAAATGACATCTGTCCACATATCATCCCAGGTATATGTTGCTGAAAAACATAGGGGCTGTGAGCATTAGAGCTGACATAACCAACAAAGCACTACACATTCAGCAATGGGTTGTACACCTATGAAGTTTGGTGCACAGTACATGGCAGGGTACAGAACAGGTGCACAGCAATACTGTGTACATGGGTGCAGTGGTTTCCAGGGGAAAGGGCATCACCTACTAACACAGCCCATGCATCACACGCATTTATACTGTTGTTAGCATGGATTGACTATAGCTGCACTGCTTGGTGTTGTGTACCATATGGTATGCATGTTGACAGATGGGTAATGGGAGGACTGTGTATACTATCTTTGTGCAACCTCACCTGTTTGTGTGTGTGTGTGGGGGGTATTTTGTCTGTAGGTTCACTTTGGTGAAGTGCAGGGAGGTTGATGTATGTAGGATGTGTGTGTGTGCATGTGTGTGTGTTTGTGTGGATGTCCATGTATTTACATGTGTGATTGTGGCGTCGTTCATACAGCAGTACTTCCCTTTGGGATCATGCAGTACATGGACATGGACTGACACATGAGACACCAGGAATACTTGTCTGATATGTAATCATAGGACAGCTGATAGTATCATAAGGTCTGTAGCATGGAACATGCATTGGGAGGGAAAGTAGACACCAGGTATACCCTTAATATCGCATTCAGCAGAGAGGTGACCGACAACCCCTGTATGCAGCACTATATGCATTGGGTAATAACTAGGCAACACCAGGGAGTGTATCCATGTATTACAGTTGTCACATGATAGGTTGATTGAGCAGCATATCTGGCATGTACTGAGCAATACTTACACATGACACTTCAGTGCGTGACATTAAGGAGTGAACGTAGTAGTCCCTCACATATAGGGGCCATACGATGTCCAGACATACACAGGGTGAACACAGAATGACAGCAGTGAGGCCATGTAAAACCACTCCACTCAGGTCAAGGAGGTAATGGAGTAACAGGTCTTGTGTTGTAATCACTTGTCTAGGCATTTAGAGGAATGATACGTTGATGAGTGATATTAATGAGTGTATGTTACCAAGTGTGATGCAGGATGGGATACTTATGGGAATAAAGGTGGGACTGTCTGTAAATTCATGGACAGGTAGGTATTAAACTGGAGTGTGTTTGTGTACAGTTATGCAATGCTGTACAGGTCTTAAAGTGCATTTCTTGTTTTCCTCTACAGGTGGCGAGTTGGGTCAGGGTCCCTCCTGCATGCAATCTGATGTTGGTGTCCATACAGACACCGAAGATGATGATAGTACTGTTTAGGCACAGGTGGGGTTGTCAGGGGTCGAAACAGTGCCATCATTAGACATCCCCCTCTTAGCCACCCCAACCCCGCACACAGTTTCAGTGCTCATACATACCACATCACCAGTGGCCATAGAGGAGGGACAGTTGACGGTTGGTGGTAGTGCAGAGGATAGTGTGAAATCCATGCCTACTTTGTCTGGTCACAGCAGGCATAGCCGGATGTCCAGCAGGGCACCAGATAGGCAGATGTCCCAGGGGGCTCGTGATAGGGCCGCTGGTCATCATGCCCCTGGCAGAAGCACCAAAACTGGTGCCACCAGGCACAAGTTTCAGGTTATCATGGGGGTGCAGGCACATATGGAACTGTACACCAGACAGGACCTGAGGCTGCAGAGGGCTGCTCTCAAATCTGCAAGTGACAACTTTCACGAACTGTCTGGTGCCCTCTGTGCTCATACCAAGGTCATGGATAGATGCTTTGGTGAGATGATGGGCCTCATCGACCATGGTTTGTCCAGGCTTGAACATGTAGTGGGAGTGCGGCGATGGCTGCATGGACGTAGGCCAGCAACACCAACAGCTGGCGGTCAATGCAGATGTGCTAGGACACCAAGGTGCTCCCGTAGTGGCAGTACCAGCCCCAGTACTGCAGAGGGGCGCTGTGCACATCACACCACAGCAGGCCATGAGCACGTGGTCCTGGCCAGTCCCAGGAGGGACCTGGTACCAGAGGACATCTGTCATCATCAGGGGAGAGTAGCACATTGAGGCCTGTACCTGGATGTGCCCACAGAACCCCTGGCAGGCACAGTCCGCATGTCCGTGGCCAGAGGTGGTGAACTGCACACCCTGCCAGGTATTGTCTGCAGCTGTCCATAAACACCTGTACAGGGCAGCCACATGGCAGAACTGTGTGCATGCATACCCACACACTATACGAACACAGGCAACCCCATACCTACACACACCACATCCAGTTCAACTCATTACACCCCTTACCCACACACATGGTGTCAAATGTATAGCCCACCCTCGACCTCTGGCAAACCAACAACACACCCAGTGCATATGATGATACCTGCGCCACATCCCTGTCATCCATAACATCAATGCAGGGACAGGGTAATATGGTTCTGATGCACACAACTGTATTACAGTGTACCAATGTACTGCAGTGTAACATGCTGTCAGGAGTAATGTTTAATGCATACATGTCAGGTAGTGTAGCCATCCAGCAATGATGTATTATAGCTGTTAGTAACACTGGTTGATTGTGGTCTCCATAATTTTATCCATCTGTGTTGTAATTGTACATGTGTCAGCAGTAGGATGATCTACAGTCATATTCCACAAAGGTATGGCACTTTGGTGACACCACCATGGCTGTGACATATCCGGGGTACAGTTGAACATATGTCGCAGGTTTATATAACAGTTATTGCCTGTGCCACATGGTCAGATGACCCACTAGGACATGTATAATCTGCAACCTGATGTAGACCCATCCACATACACACACAATCTTACTTGGCAACACTGGGACTAGACCCCTACCTACGTATGTAGTGCTACTTAAGTGTTTGGCTTTCATTGCACACACCACACAGCATTTAGGGTGAGGTGTGTTCCAGGTTACATGTTACATGCAGAACATCCCCAGATATGTACAGCATGGTAATGGGGGATGTAATGGCTGTATATGAACAATACATAGTGTGACATACCATCATATGCACATTAACAGACACATAACAGGCAGATACACATCCGAGAGAACTGGGCCTATCTGTGCTAACTTGTCCGTGTGTCCAATGTGTTACAGGTAGGCTGCACACAGCACATGCATAACTGGGCTGGATTCTGGTATCAATTACATGTATGGTTGATGGTGACAGTGGTCACCATAATGTGGTACATGGGACATATACCAGGTGTACCATGGTGTAATCACAGTGTACACAGCACCCACATCCCCCAGTGGATATTGTACTCCCTGGAACCCATGATGGCACTCTGACATACCCACCATCACACATTGCCACGACAACCCATTGTATATCAAAACAGTAGTATTACAGGAATATGCATCTAATGCACGTCACATGCATAGTAGGGTGTTGCATTGTCATGCCTCACCTATGGGCAGCAACAACACTATCTGTACTACTGTGTGGCAATGTGTATTGTAATAGGAGTATGTGGCCTTGGAATGCTGTATCCTACAGATATACAGACATGCACACATTCACACACTTGCCAGAACTCAGTGGGTATCCCATGCCTATCGACCCATTTGTACAACACTATTGTGCTGGCACTGCAAGGCTCAGGTAGCTAGTAGGGAGAGGAGCATAACAGAGTACATGTAATGTCCGATACAGCAGCAGCCACAACTGACTATAGCAATGGGTGTTGCGCTGGTTGTGAAGGCCCACATGGAATTCCCAACTACAGGTGTACTAAAACACAGACACTGCTATCCTCAGTAATGCACACGTACACGTGTCAGTACTGGGGTGCATTGCTGCAGGTTGTCATAGCTGTGTACCTGGCTATTGTCCATGGAGAGATGGGTTGTGTAGATGTGTGTACAGTGGTATCATGCCAACTGTCATGTGCCAGCAAACAATATATCAACAGACACCACTGTGGTGACCTTCAGGGTGAGAGTGACATGCATCAGCCAATCCTCTGGGTGCCTCCTGCACATGGCCACTGAAGTGATCCAGTTGACATGTATGCAACATGCATTACAACACATGGTTAGTGTCTGTGATGGAGACCTGCACCCAAGCATGTTCTGTTGACTGTGGTAGTGTAGTGGAGATACCTGTGGCATGTGGTGCGTACAGGGTGTTGTCTCCTATATGTGCCAGTTATTACATAGCTGGGAAGACATGTCAGTGTCAATCAATCATAGGTTGCCTGTACATACCCGGCTGGATACCTGCCATCTGCACATCTGTACAGGGACTGATAGTCAACAGCTTAGCAAGTAGCTATGCAGTAGGATGAATGTGTCGACAGACATTTGACAACAATATGTATGCCATTACTACATGTTGGAAGCCCTCACTATAATGTGCTGTACAGATGGTAGCCTACAGTTATATTTCACATGTCGGATCATTATCCAGTAGGGGATATATACTGTGACACAGCTCAAACACCAGGAACATGACTGGGAGGCTTCAGAGTCCAGCTATGCCTGCAGGTGTGCTTGTTGTCAGTACGACATTTAACACTCTACTCTTGCCTGGGAAAGCACTGTCAACAGTTGTACTGCCATGATACACTACATGCCAGTGTGACAGCACATACCCTGGGTTACTACCCCTGTATGTAACACATTCATGCAGATAACAGTGCTGTACATGTCTCATATACTTGTGTGTCCCAGACATGACACTCACACCCCTTGCTACTGTAATTCAGTACTACAGGCAGACTGCCACAACACTGGACTACATTTTGTATGGGGGAATACATATGTACCTGCGATTATAGCGGGCTCTACACGCATGTCACAGCACAATGTAACAGACACCTGTGAGAAAGTGCATACCCATAACCAATGTAAACACAGCCACAGCCACAAATGGTACATAAGCTTAATATGACACTATGTGGACTGTCTGATAAACACCATCCTCATATGTGCCACTCACACACTAACCCTACATACACTGGATCATGGCACTGTGTGGTCCGATGGCTGTCTGTGGTATGGGACACGTGTGTGTCTGGCCATACAGACATGTGAGCCAATAGGGTACCATACACTGGAGCTCTGTGTAACATCAGATAGCACAGGACCAGGAACTATGGCACCTAGCACAGTCTGTGCATAGCCCAAGGTACGTATGCACAATACACATACTATCGACAATCACCCTAAGTACACAGAACCCAGTACTGTGCACACATCCGCAGAATGGCCAAGTTATGTCCTCAGAAACAACCCCTACTATACATAACATGTTTAGCAGTCTGATATCTGACTGGCTTATCAGGTATGATGTCAATAAATAATAGTGTACAGAACATATGCACCTCTTACTGCATGACATATGTACAAAGGTTGACATACTTGTGGCTGGAGCTACAAACACTGCCCCAGTATTGGCATGTTGCTGTGAAAACCTCATACATTTACTGTTGTACCAGGGTTTGTTGTGACATATGTCCTATGAGGGATATTTATTTTTTTATTTTATTTTTTTTTTATTTATCATTTGTTGACCGGGAAAGTCTGACTAGGTTCCACAGAGCCTGTTTTCAGTGGAGGCCTGGGGAGAAATACTCCAAATGCATGTGTTTGGAATCAAATGAAGTCAGTAACTCTCATATGAAATCAGTAACTATCATGGCTGTCACCATGTACTGACTGCAATCCTCACACTATGATTTTGCAGTTGTCAGGTGTTCTGTGAGTAACACAAAAAACTAAAGGCTCCACACACTGCCCAGTCTGCAGATGACCCTACAGATGGGAGTTTCCTCAAAAACATAGCACTGTCATGACAGTTATTAAAACACATAGACCAGCCATATCCACACACACCCTGTTAAACCAACATTACTCCAAATGCAGAATAGCAACACTTACATTCTGTATTCATGTCAGGCACATCCCCTTCCTGTCTGTTAGCCTGTTTCCACAGTGTATGCTGTTAGAGGTAAATCCCAAAACCATCTGTGATGCTGTTTTCCAAACACTAGATCTAGGTCCTGCTCACAGTGAATGAAAAGGCCCAACACCAACATGATGTTCCTATATATTGGAGTGTGTTTCCATGCAATTGGCTATGGGAATGTTACCACAGCTGTTCCACATGCATTCAGCTAGAGGAGGACTGCAATTCGTGCAGAGGCCATCAGCTGATCATGAGCATCACTTGCAAAACACAAGCTGCTGCCTAAACAAAGCAGGTGTACTTTTCCACATTCACCAGAGAGGGAGTGAGAGATACAGAGACAAAGTAGGTCAGGGAGGGGGTGGGAGAGTAAAACCTAGGCATGTTTGTGTCACACACCTACCAGAATGGGGTTTCAAACTCCTGACTATGTATTGCTATCACATGTCTATGCAGTTATTGCATGTGCCACATAGCTTACATGTTGAAGAGCTGTCCAAATGTATATGTGATGGTGAGTGACATCTGCAACAGTGATATAGAGGCAATACGGTAGGTGTAGTACATGTGCCTGTCCATATGAACAGGTGTCAGTGTCAATACAGCCACTCTCTCTCAGGGACTTACACACACTGACACACTTGGCAGGATCAGGAATACATTTCCTAACTAGTTTGCTTGCTACAATGCAGTAATGCACAAGTATCACATGCACCACAGGTTATATGGGAAAAGGGTATGTGAAGGTGTCTGACATCAGACAGCATGCTTCAGTATGCCAATGAGAGTTGTACTGAGTATGAATGGGGTCGAAAGCATCATGCACTACACATACAGATCCAGGGTGCCAGTACTGACATGCATGGGTGCATTGCTTCACGGGTGTGTAGTGGTTGACTGTGCCAGAAGGCTATACCTTTGCATCAGGCCACATGACAATGGTCTGCAGTGTGGCTCAGGGGTGGAGTGTCTGGATTGGCCCACACAGGTGGGTATTGTATTCACCATCCAGTCACCTGAGTTACTATTGTGTGTGGCCAGTGCTTCACAATGCTTGCCATGTATGTGTTCTTTAGTCCATAACATGGACAGTGTCTGGGATGTGCACATGTCCCACATGCATGTACAGTGACTTGTGGAACTGTACCTGGGGTGTCTGGGGCATGTTGTGATCATCAGATGTGGCAGTCCTGGACTCATGGTGGGAACTGGTAATGTGCAGCAGGTTGACCCTGCACCTGCATTGATAGCATGATACAGGTATTATTTCCTGGTGTCAGTGGCATCTGTCCATACAGGGCATGTGTTTATGGTATGGTATGTCCTTTGTGGGTCACATTTGATGGCACCACAGGTGCTGCAGGTGTCCAGTGGGGAACATAAAGAAGGCATGCTGCCTGTAAGTACGCGCCTATTGTACTGATGGACAGAGTGCCATGCCCTCTGTAGTCCACTGCAATCACACCATGGTTACTATCTGTGGGCAATATGCAGGGTACTACCAACATAGTGGTTGTTGCCTAGGCAAGTGTGTTTGTGTATGAGACATGGATTGAAAGTGTTCTCTGGGTAATACAAGGGTCGCTTACTTTGTTCACCAGGCCTTAATGTCACATGTAGGGGTATGGATTGGCACACCAGTCTCTTGGCTATTTGGCATCTGTTATCCTTGTAAGGTGGACATTATAACATCTGCCTCCATATAAGAAATTTGCAAAACCCACTCTACGAGTCCAGTTGTTGCAGACTCACAGCTACTTCCACACAGGATACGAATTACAAACACAGACAAACACACAACTTGGCATGTCTGGGATTAGAGCTCCTACCTAACTAGGATATCCCACTACAGCATTACGCAGTTATAGGATGCACCACAGAGATTACTGGAGTCTCCTTCCTCAAAAGTGTATTTCACTGGGAATTACATCATCAGGCTTGCCAAAGAAAGTCAATGGAGGTTGTAGTGACTGTGAATGGCCTCAAAAGCAGTGCATCCTACATAGAGAAAAACACACACACAAACATCCACACTTGCCATGTCTGGGAATAGAACCCCTATCAAACTACTATATTACATTACAACATTACACTGTTATAGGACACACCATGGGGATTACTGGAGTACTCCTTCCCCAAAGGTGTATTTCACTGGGAATGACATGAGCAGGCTTGCCAAAGTAGGTCAATGGAGGTTGTAGTGACAGTGAATGGCCTCAAAAGCATTGCTTCCTATACAGACAGACACACACACACACACACACACACACACACACACACACACACACACACACACACACACACACACACTTGCCATGTCTGGGATTAGAACTTCTACCTAACTAGTTTATCACACTACAGCATTACGCAGTTACAGGACACACCACATAGATTACTGGGCTACTCCCTTAACAAAGGTGCATTTCAAAGTGAATGACATCAGCAGGTTTGGCAAAGTAGGGCATTTGAATCGTAGTGAGTGTGACTAGTCTAAAAAGCATTGCTCACCTACACAGACACACACAGTTGCCATGTCTGGGATTAGAACTCCTAACTAATTAGTTCATCACACTATAGCATTACGCAGTTATAATTATAGCCTAAAAAGAATTGCTTCCTAAACAGACAGACACATACACTCAGGTGCTATGTCTGGGATTAGAACTCCTACTTCACTAGTTTATCACTCTACAGCATTACACAGTTTACTGGGCTATTCATTTCCAAAGGTGTATTTCAAAGTGAATGACATCAGCAGGCTTGCCATAGTAGGGCTAATGGGAGGTCAGTGTGTGAGCATGGGCCATAACCCATTCATCTAGACACACCACACTCAGGCACACGCAGATTTACATTCTGTAGGTATGTGTATATAACTGCTAGATGACTACTGCCTTGTACAGTCATTTTGCACAGCTAGCACTAGCACCACAGAATCTTTAATGCTGAGGGATACCAGTGGCTAACTTCTACAGGGAGTGACATTTACATATCATGTGGTTTTAGCCATTTGGTTGTGTGCTGGGTCAGACAGGCCTCATAATGGAAGGCTCTTTGTCACTGCCATTCTCTTCCACACATCTATGTATGTGTACTTTTGGCATATTATAGTGTGTTGTCCTTCGATATATGTGTGTATTCCTATCCAATGTGTGTGCAAAGCATGACTGGTGCATACTGAGGATTGTATGCACTAACATCTGCAACTGTCAGATATGTATAGTCCACTGTTGTTGGCAGAAATGGGCTTCATTTGCTTGTGTGTGAGCATCAAATGCCTGGATCCATTCCAGGTAGTTTGTACTCAAGTGCAGACCTTTGTCTTCTACACCTACAGCTAGCAAACTGTTTCTGCAGGATATCTGTAGATCAGTTGGCAATATGGGGTCAAACTGTGCAAGGGATAGTGTGCACTGTACGTGATTGTGTCTGTGCTGCTTCTGATGCATGGTACTGGTGTTACAGAGATATTCAGACATGTGTACTGTTATACATTGTGATGTTTTATGTCCTCAAGTACTGTCAGGTGGACATTTTTGCTTGCAGTGATGTCCTTGGGAACACAGGGTGAATGCAGCTGTGTCTAGTATTGTGGTCAAATGCTTACATATTCATGGAAAGTTATGCCATTCTGGAGGGGGAGCTGCAGACACTTGCTGCTGGGTCTGAGTATCCAGTTCAGCACCTTGGTACAGTGATGGCAGAGGATCCCATACTTGTACATCCATCGACGTGACAGTATGGCCTTATCTTGCTGTAGCAATACCTCACAGCTGTACGGATTCAGACAGGTACCCAGAGGCAGGGGTCATAAGTCAGGACATTACCCCTATTATGGTGTACGGGTAGGTTTGTAGCCACCCATTTTTGTGTTTGCAGCTAGGGATAGTATGCACACATGGCTGTGTGTCAGACTTTGCACATTCCATGCTGCCCATGCTCCCACCCCCCCTATATTATTCTATCCTCTTCCATACATTATGCATACATTCTCTGATACTTTTCCTATAGTTGTCACCTCACCACAGCTGTGTTTTGGTGTTGGTCCACAGTTCATGCAGTGGGACATGGTGGACATGTTACTGTGGTTTGTCCACATGGCCTTGCATATGGCTTATGTGGAGTGTGTTATGCTGTCATTTAGGTGTCCATGACATAACATACATTGGCAGTATGGGTGAGATGCAGGCCTTTGCCAGAGGCCTGTAGGCCATTTGGTGGTGATGCACGCCAGCTGTAGCAGGCCATTGCATTCTGTCAGTCCTACAGTCCCAGACTGCCATATAGTATATTCCTCTAGGGTGACAGGATAGGTGTGCTAGGTGTTCATGCCAATACCTTCTATCAGTATTGATCAGGTGGTGTGGATACTGGCAGGGTGCTGCCTACTGCTAGGTACACACCTGCATGGGACACCTGCACTGCATGCTGCATTCTATCACTATTGCCATGCACAGGTGGGGGTTATATTGTACCCATTCCCAACAGCAGGGATAAGACCGGAGAGGTACCTGTGGGTGGTGTTTGGGTGAGCTGGGTGCATGTGTGCTATGGACACTACTTGCATCTGACTCACAGATACGCATGGGGCATTCCAGTTATGCTGGCTTATGCAGGGACATCAGCCATCTCCCAATACATCAGTCCTATCACCTTTATCATTTGCAAGTGTTCGGCCAGATGACACCGGTATTCCCTACTACAAGCCCAGATAATGTGATGCACACCTGTATGTACAATTCCAAGGGTGTGTCCATTTCATGGTTACGCATTATATATTGTATGTCTGGGGTACTTTTCCCTGTGCACTGCTTGAATATCTAGCCCAAAAGTCATGCCATGTCCATCTTTCAGATGGTGACACATATTACCGCCATAAATTTACAATGGCTTACTGCTAGCATGTGTTATACTGGGGAGCATTGTCTTTGGCACTGCAGTTGTGAGGACTTGGCCCTGTCATCGGCAGTAGTGGGCAATGGTCACCAGGTCAAACCTCAACATGCATACATACTGACCACTCTCACACAATATGAAACACACACCAACCTAACATACGCATACCTGCATATTATAGAAATGCTAAAATCTATCCTGCTACCTTGGCCACCTCAGGTCATCTGTGCTACACTGGTATTATACCTACACATACATGTTACTAAATGTCTACATTGGATTGGAAGGGAGGCACACCTGACTGTTACTACATTTCTACATAGGATTGGTGGGGGGCACCCCTGACTGTTACAACCTGTCTACATCAGATTGGGGGGGTGCACACCAGACTGTTACTACATTTCTAAATAGGATTGGGGGGCACACTGACTGTTTCTTCATGTCTACATATGATTGTGGGGGGAATAGCTGACTGTTACTACATTTCTGCTTAGGATTGGGGGGCACACCTGACTGTTTCTACATTTCTACATGGGATTGGGGTGGCACACCTGACTGTTTCTACATGTCTACATAGGATTGCGGGGGCACACCTGACTGTTACTACATTTCTACTTAGGATAGAGGGGGCAAACCTGACTTACTACATTTCTACTTAGGATTGGGGGTGGAGAACACCTGACTGTTTCTACATTTGTACATAGGATTAGGGGGTACACCTGACACACACACGCACATTTGCTATGACTGTACTGGTATGTCAGGTACTCCATTTCATTCTGTATTGTAACCTGTCATGCTGATTAGAGGCATATCAGTGTACTACAGAGGTCTTAGATTTGATTGAACTACATATCAGTTTCTGACTTCCTACCCTTCAGAACGCACATCCGACTGCCTGACCTGATGTAGTCTGTCTGTGTAGGCCCGAGGGGGAGGTTACCCATAGCCATCATTCAGAGGCCTTAGCATGACCTTTGTTTGTGTTTGTCTACACCTGTCTTGCTGGCTGAGACTGTTGTTTGGTATGTGAACCTCCCTGACTGGCATGTGTGTGTCATATGGACACACATATGGCCCAGCACATTTCCTGCAGTGAATTTTGTCAACATGTGAAGTACTGGCTACTATGGTGACACCAGTATCTGTTACAGATCACATGCTGCCACTATAGGTGTCTACTATCTGCTGGGACCCCCCCAATTCACTTGCATGCTCACATCCATACCGTAGATACAAGTAACAACACATACTACTCCATTCAGCAATTGGTAAGAAGAGTGACTTACCTTGTCGGTGTGCCAGTATTGAGGATGGTGCCGGAGGGCTGCCTATGTTGGATGCACATAGTACACTCCCTATACATGGTTGAGCACAGGTAGTGTCATGTTTGGCATCCCTTTTACTGTATGCACGAGTCAGAGAGAGGTGTCATTCCCTGGGTCCCTCCTGTGTCAGTGTATGTGCCATGTGTTGCCTCTTTGCCAAGTCCAGGGCATACTGCGCACGCGTCCTTCTGCCTACTGGGGCAGGCTCAGGTTGTTCCTCCCCCTAGTCACTCTGTGCCTGTGCAGGCCTTGGCAATGATGGGAGGCTGTGTGGCCCTGCCCTGTGCTGTTCCTGCTGCAGCTGTTTCCGCAGGATCATATTGTGTAGCATGGCACATATGATAACAATTTGAGTACATGCAGCTGGGGAGTACTGCAAAGCAACACCAGATGAGTCTTGGCACCAGAACTGTGGCTTGAGCATCCCAAACACATGCTCCATTATAATTCTGGTCTGTGCTTGTGCCTCATTCTGGAGTTCTTGTTCAGGTGGGTGTGTATTTCTGATGGGTGTCATCAGCCATGGCTCCAGTGGGTAACCAGTATCCCCCACTAGGTGACCATGAGGGTTGTCCCCACTGGCAAATCTCTGGTACAGCTGTGTCAGATGCCAGATGTGGGAATCGTGATAGCTTCCAGGGCAGCCAGCACACACATTCATTGTTATGCCCTGGGCATCGCACATGACTTGGCAGTTGATGGAGGGAAAGCCCTTGCAGGTGATGTAGACTGTACCCTGCTCACCAGGTGGTGCATTGATGCGTATGTGTGTGCAGTCTAAAGCACCCACTACCTCAGGGTATTTTGCTATTTGGAGGAAGAAAAGCATATTGCTGGCCAACGCCTCACGGGTGTTGGGGAAATATACATGCTCACCGGCATGTGCTGACATGACATCCAGGAACTGGTGGAGTACCCTGGATGCTGATGCCTGTGAGATCCCCATGATATCCCAAGTTGCCATTTGGAGGGTACCTGTAGCTAGTATTCCTAGGCCTACACATACCTTGGTATCCACTGGGATGGGTTCCCCTCTGTTTGTTCTATGTGTCAGGCATGGCCGGCACAGCTCAACAATTTGCTGTAGGAGGTCCCGTTCCACTCTATATCACTCCACTGTCTCCAGCTCATGTAGCCCCTGGTAGGTTACCCTGGGTCTGTACACTCTTCTCCATCTCCTCACTGTGGGTTGGTCAACAGCATTCTCATCCTACCACCCTCAGCCTCTTTCACATGTTGATGTATGATAGCTATTGCAGCCCCTATCATTTTGCTGTATTTGTTTGTTAAAAATTCCCCCACTTGTATATACCAGTGGTGTAGAGTATGTGGGAAATACCAAAGGTGTTTGCATAGTTTATAGTAGGGTTCTGCTGCCTGTGTAATTGGCTGATTCTGATACATTTCACCTGCCAGCTATGCTAGTTCTCCCTGATTACCTTCCTACTGCTGTTTTCTCTTCCCATTGCCTTCCTGTTTAAGCCTGGGGGCGCACTGCACAAACAGAGTGCTGAAATGTGCACAGAGCTGCTATTTCTTGGTTTACTTTTTTTTCCCCCTTTAAAACCCGGTGCATGGCACGCACACCTGCTTAGGCAATGTAAAGAGTGATAGGCAGCCTCAGACACAGCCCCTTGCTTAGCTCTGTTAAGCTAAGGGCAAACCTGAGCCACAGGGCTCCAGTCCACTTACAGTATGCCTGACACCCCCCCTATGATGTCAGCTAAGTCCTAGGCTTGCACCAAGCTTTTCCTGCTTTTACACTGTTGGGTGCTGACTAGTATTGAGGGGAAATATGGGATTCAGTATCATTCCTCTCATTTGCATAGGATTGCCTGCTGATGCATAGTTACAGATCCCACACTGAGCCTCCCCACTTAGCAACCACTGGCCATGTTATCTTCTGCCTGCCTTTGAGTATAATGGCAAAATAGTGACTTTGGTTAGAATGCTTATTTTAGGTTTTTTTTTTATTTTTCGCCCGATCCCGTTTGCGAGCTGCTGCCCTATGCTTAAACAGCCGAAATCACAACTGTTTTTTTGCAACTGTTTTCCATGCCAATGGCCATATATTTGGCCTTTGGCATGCTTTCAACATAATATACACCCTTTATTTGGAGCTGTCATGGCTCCATTTTGTAGTTTGCAGAAATGTACTCGGTTAGTAACCGAGTACATTTCTACAGATTACACTAGTCCTGCACGGCTGGCTGCCAGCTTCCTGGATTGCAAATTCACCTCATTTAGATTCATAGATTCATAGATTAGTACTAGGCTAACAGCCCTTGCGAGCCATTTTTAAACCTAGCCAATTACCCCTTGTGAGATTCGAACCCTGCATCTTGTGTTTGTAAGGCAAACACCTTAACCATTAGGCCACCCTCCCAACCTCTCTCCCAATCATTTGCAGGGATTTTACCTTGCAAATGGAGTAATTTGCATACAGGAGCTGAGTCCGTGCAGGACTAGTGCAGGAGCGCTCATGCACGTCCCTGCAGCTTATTCTTGGATTGCAATGCAGACATATTTCCTGCTGGAGCTCCTGCACTAGTCCTGCACACGATGCAGGGCTTTCTGAATCCGGGGATTGGACAGGAATAAAAGGAAAGACATTCTGAGGTTTCTGTTGGTTCCAAAGGCAGCAGCCTTAGTTCAAGGCTATTTGTTTAAGTTCTGTAGTTTAATAACATGTTTTGAGATAAATTATTTTTTATCTATACAGTACTTTAGCACATATTACATAGATTAAGAATATATATGCTTTAAGCATTTCCACAGGGATATTAATGAAATGTGTCTGAAGTCCATCATGTATTATAGAGACTATTATGGAATATGGAACCTGAACAGTCTGAGAGAAAGATAATAGCGTGAGTGTTAGTGTTAAAATATACTATGTTAATGGATTTAATTCTGTGTAATGATGTATTTGTGTTTGATACCACATATTTTTTACAGGTGAATGGCATAGCAATGGGGACACCCTGCACTAATTCCTACACCAATGCTGTAATGGCATATTGGCAGAGTGCCTATATTCTCACTAATATACATTATAGTCTATTATAAACATTTTGTGGATGATGTGTTTTTGATTTGGAGAGGTGATGTTGATGCCTCAGAAGACTATCTCATACATTAATGGGACAGCACAGTTCCTATCTTTTACGGCAATGTGGTCTAGGCATCAGATAGATTTCTTGGATGTTGATTTATGGACAGAAGGTAACACCATGCATACTAAGGTGTTTAAGAAGGAATGTAGGAGGAATGCCTTACTACATCAGAATAGGATGCATCCTCCACATATATATAGGAATATTGTTAAAAGTCAGACACTAAGACATTCCAGACTTACTAGTAATGATAGTACTTTACAGGTGACACTTCAAGAGATAAGAGAAGAGTTTGTGGAAAGAGGTTACGATTTGCAGGATTTGGAGACTATGCAATATTTGGAGAGGACAGGGGCAGGTCAACCTTATGTAAGAAGGAGTAGAGTGACACATGCCCCACTGGTCAAGGGAGCTTTTGAGCAGATACACAGAGTTGTGATCTCCTATACAAATAATAATAAAAAAGTTCTAGAAGTTATAAATAAGAATTTGGAGTATTCTATTATTAGATGATAGGATAAAGCAAATTGTGGGCGAAAGACCAAAGATGTGTTACAAGAATACCAAGTCCCTTAAGAGATTACTCTGCTATGAAACCTGTAACCAACAGAAGAAGTTGAGCTCAGTGAGAAAGGGCACTTTCTCATGTTGTGGTTGTAATTAGTGTCCTTATATAGCCAATTTTAATGTTTTTATCCACCCAGATACAACACAAGCATACACTTTTAATCACTATACAGATTATAAATCAAGAGATTTAGTGTATTTAACAATTTGCCAGACTTGCACATGCTTCTGTGTGGGTAAAATGAATAGGACCCTAAGAAAGAGAATCAGGGAACATATATACGCCATTAATAAATTAGATGAGAGAAATGCTTTAGCAAGACATGTAGTCCAATATGGCACAAGTCATAGATTCACATTTTTGGTATTAGAAATAGTATCCAGAACAGCGAGATTAGGAAATATTAAGACTCACGGAAAAACAGGAAGGTAGATGGATAATCAAGTTACAAGCAGACAAGGGTCATGGTTTGGATGACAGGATTTCATTAAAACCATTTTTAGCAGATTGCCCTTTACTTCATTAGTGCACTTATGAACTAAGTAACATGGTTTGTGTTAAGGTACAGATTAGAAACTATTTTTAAGATCTTTTTTAACAAAACTATTTAGTAAAATTTTTTTAGAAAAAAATTGTAATGAATTTATTTATGATAAAGCCCCTGATGATGAAATTTTGAAGTGGAGTTATATATGTTGCTCATATGAAATGCCAATAAGGGTTCTTGATTATAACTTAATATATGTGTATGATTATTTTTTATATGCTACTTATTTTTGTGTGTAATTTCATTGGCTCGTTTTTGAATTACTATTTAAGAAGTTTGTAATATTGTGTTGTTGAACGTCTGATAAAGCGTCCTTGGTGACATGAAAGCGCTTACTTGTGGAATAAAGGGTCAGCTTCG
Organism: Protopterus annectens; assembly: GCF_019279795.1. NCBI lineage: Eukaryota > Metazoa > Chordata > Ceratodontiformes > Protopteridae > Protopterus > Protopterus annectens. The sequence goes on along the minus strand of NC_056744.1, from coordinate 1,253,882,249 downwards.
ATAGCTGTGGTGTGCCTCTTTGTTCTTTTACCTATTTGCTACTTTTCTTAGAGAGGCACTTTACCCTGGATGTTTTTTCATTTTTGCTGCTTTTAATTGTTAAGAGAGATAAGATGATCCTAGTGAATGAGCAAGGGACCAGGGATTGCTTTAATTATATGGGTACTTTAAAGCTATGCAGTTACGTTTTTTTATGTACTACAAGTAGAGGGGTATAAACCAAAATGTTAAGATATGATGATGAGGCAGTAAGGGACTACCAAAGACAGAGAAAAAATAATTTATTCAAAGCAAGCTGCGACAGCCCCTACTTAAATCTGGGGCAGTAACTAAGGAGCCTCGATCCTCACCACTGTCTCCAGTAAGGGAACGCCACTGAAAGCAGGGATAGAAGACACAATTTCCCCTAAGGACACACTGGAACAAGCTCCAAGCCTGGGACTGAAATGTTTGCTTCAATTCCAGATACCCAAATGAGACTTCACACTACCCACGGCAGAGCACTGTGCCCCCAGTTCTAGGCATTTGACACAATCACTCTTAAATATTTGATAATCATACATACAAATACTTTTGGGAAAGACTGGCAGAGATATACCTTCTATGTCCTTTTTACGACCACTCAAAATACCATGATGCACTTCAAATGGGGTGTTCAATATAAAAGATAGCATGCAATCTAAGCAGTAAGGCTTTTTGGAGTGGCCCTGGTATTATCACAATAAGAATGAACGCTCTCAAGTTTTAAAAAAGTATTTTCTAAATAACCAGCCACAATAGAAGTTAGTAAAATATTTAACAAACAAAAATGATTTAAAGCATATGCACACAAAATAAATGATTCCAATAAATCAGAGTTTCACACACAGGAATTAAGAAAATAACACTGTAGGATAGGTTTTACACTGATTAAGAAAAACTCTAACTTCCTAACTCTAGCTCCTTAACTGTCTAAAGATTAATTGTCCCTGTCTAATCTAATTAAGCCAGCAAGGCAAGATCATGCTTATTTCTGCAAGCAAAATAAGAATACATGTCTACTCTGCAGGCTGTTGTCTGGTCCTCAGCGACCAGAATAGCAAATGCTTTTATTTCTGCTGAAGAGCTCTGAAAACCTCTGAGTGATAAATGCTGACTTGGAAAACAACCACTGACTACTGAACTCAACTGAACAACTGCTACAACTCAACTGCAGCTCTGAACAACTGAACTTTAACTGACTTAGCATCTGATTTGTATACCAGGATCTTTTAAAAGTCACAGAAAGCTGTTATGAGAATTCTACTCTCCCATTTCAGACTTTGGAAAAGTAAACAAAAACAACTGCTGTGGAGATTCCATTCCTTTCCACTCTGGCACACAATGACATCACTCTAGGTCAGCTGACTGGCAAAACCTGCATTCAGAATTCTTTTTAAAAGGTGTACATTTGGTCAGCCAGAAGAACACATTTTGATTCTATCATTTTACATAAACCAAAGTAATTATCAAAAAATATAAACTTATTTACAAAATGCAAGGGGTCCTCCCAAAACCTCTTCAAGCTTCTGGAATGCCTGCTCATAATCTATTGTCCATACTGCTTTACCTGGTTTGTTCTTCCTTGTTAGGTCAGTAAGGGTACAGCTGTTGTACTATAGTTGTGCACAAATTTTCTATAGTACCTTGCTGTCCTTAGGAATGCTCCTACTAAAATATAATCTACTAACCTCTGGAAGGTTGCTTGGGCATTCATCATCCCAAAGGGTATCCTTGTAAATGCATATAATCCAAAAGGTGTTATAACAGCTGACTTCTCTCTAGCATTGGGAGTCAAGGGCACCTGCCAGTAGCCCATGGTCAGATCAATAGTGTTCAGATACCTGACTTCACCCAGCTATTCTAAAGTTACATCTGTTCTAGCCATGGGGTCCACATCTTACTCTGTATAACTGTTTAACTTTTTGTATTCTACACATAATTTTACACCACCATCCTTCTTTAGTACCAATACTACTGGGGAAGTCCAAGGACTACTGGACTCCTGAATTACCCCAGCTCCCACATCTCCTTTATCTCATCCTTCAAAACCTGTTTGACTCACTCAGGCACCTTATAAGGAGCTTGCTTGATAGGCCTTTGGGGTCCTGTATCCACATAGTACTGCACTAGACGATTACACCCAGGTTTCCCAGTGAACATGCCATCAAATTCCTATAACACTGCTCATAATTCTTTAAGCTGAATAGGGGATAGCCACTGAGATATTACTAGCTCTCCTACAGAAGTGTCAGTCCAAACCTCACTGAGAAGTTCAGTCATCAGATCCCTCCTCAGACTCATCCTGCCATCCACTGTGAATTCAGCACCAGGGCCTCCCTATCATGATAAGGTTTTATTAGGTTAACATGATGCAACTCCCTGCCTCCTGTCTACTACATTTACCATGTAGTTATCATCACCAACTTTTGCAATCCCAGGCCAATAAAAGTTATGCATAATGCATCTTTTGGTATGCTTTATGCCCATATGACCTTTAAAAGGAATGTGATGGGCTATGGATAGAGATGACAGATGGCAGGCTCTGGACTCTACAAGCTGCCATATTACCTCACCCTCTATCCCTGTCTCAGGGTTCCAGTCTTTGTACAGTAACCCTCTGTTCCAGCATACAGACTCCCCTCTTCCTTGAACATCAGGTGACTCCTTAGCTACCTCTCTCAAGCCTTCTAATGCAGGTTCTGTACATTGAGCCTGTCTCAACTCCACTTTTGTGACTCTGCCCAGCTCCCCTTCCACAGGAAGCTCAGTATCCTCAGTCAGACATTCCTCACTGTCAGCCTGGATATACCACTCACCTCTGTCCTTGCAGCCACCATGTTCACGGGAACACCAGTACCTATCAGCAGCTGCAGTTTATCTTCAGGCTCACTGCTACAAGGTAGCCTCCTCTCTGAAATAACCACAACACTAGCCCCAACTTCAGGCATAGGATCTGTCTGGGTCTCCCCCAGGCTACCAGACCTACGTGTGTGTCTGTCTCCAAGCTTGACTGCATGTCACTGCATGCACACCAAGTACTACACTATCAAAATCATTCCCTATTAGGACATCCACAGGGATATCCTAAAACACACCTACCTGCTTGTTCCCTTTTCCACCCTCCCAGTCAAGATGAACCATAGCCAAGGGTGTTTGGAATTGGGTCCCTCCTAGAGCTCTGACTGGTGTGGGCTGCCCAAGCGAGTATTGCTCCTTAATAATCACTGCAGGCCTCACAATGTTTATATCAGAAGCTGTCACTCTCTTAGCAGTGGTCTGCCTTCCATCATCTAAGATAGGATACAAATTTTGGTAATAATTTGGCACCACCTTTGTTTCCAGACAATGTATCACTAGTATTTTGTCATTCACACCTGTTGGCTCCCTCTCCTTTTATTTCTCACTTTACTTCAATGGACATTTGTATGCTACATGGCCCTTCTGATTACATTTGAAACATCTAATCCCTGATCCTGACCATGTGCTTGAACTAGTGACTTCCCCTGTTACTGGTGAACTCTGTTGGAGTGGTTTAGGCTGCCTCTCCATGGGTTCCATTATGTCCATGTACAGCACTAGGTATCCCTTTCTTATTCAGTACTGTCCTATTTGTCAATTAGAGATCCCCTTTTCTCCCAACTCACCTGCAGAGTTATACTTTTGGTCTGCCAAAAAGATCCTCATTTCCTCAGGAAAAGTGTTGAGAGCTTATTCCCTCACCAGATGGTCTGCCAGATCTTCAAAAGTGGTGACCTGACACCCACTCGCCCACCTGTGAAAGTAAGTACTTAAATCAGCAATGTAATCACATACAGTTTCATCTGCCTTTTGTCTATGTTCACAAAACTTTTTTCTATACATTTCAGGAGTTAATTTCAAACAATCTAGTAAATATTGTTTTACATGATCATAATTCAAACAATCAATATCAGATAGTTTAGCAATTGCATTAACAACTCTACCATGGAGTAAGGGGGTTAGCAACTGTACCTAGAACCTTTGGTCAATATTATATAGTTTACTTACCCTCTCAAATATATAAATAAAGCTATCATAGTCATCTCCCCCCTGTACTGAGGAAAATGTTTACTGACCTTTATGGATACTGGGGTTTGGTCAATCCCTTCCCTATTACCTCCATGATCCTGCCGAAGGGTTAGAAGCTCCTTTTCATGCTGATGCTGCTTCTCACTCTCTTCAGCCTCCAAACATCTCTGCCTTTCATTTTCTTTAGCTTCCATCTCCAAGCATCACAGTTCATACTGATGCTGTCCCTCCTCAGTCTCCAAATGTTTGGCTTCCATCTCATGCTGATACTGCTTCTCTCTCTCTCCTTAGCCTCCAAACATTGTAGTTCATAATGACACTGTTTCTCTCTCTCCTGAGCCTCCAGTTTGAGTCTCCTTAACTCTAAATGAATTTTTAAGTCCTATGAGGAAAAGCTACGCTGTCATGTCTTGGAAGGCTGCTTATCCCCAATGCCAAACTGGATATCCTCTGAGCTGCTGGCCTGGTCAGCAGCTGCAAGTAAGCCTCAGATCATTGCTTCCTTAGGATGGCAAGCACCAGTCTTTTGTATTTGTACACCTTGACCAACTAGTTCCTGGTTAGCTTGCTTTAATCCTCTGCTGACACCTTTGCCTGCTGTCCCTAACTAAACTGACTAAAACAAAAAATAATTTGAACTGCTGTGAAATGAAACTATGTATATTTATGTTGTGGCTGTTGAGAGTGCACACCTCAGTGATAACTACTCACAGGCTACTAAAGCTCAATTAAAATCCCACACCACTGCCACCAAATAATATGACAACCTGCTACTTAAACCCGGGGCAGTAACTAAGGAGCCTGAATCCTCACCATTGTCTGCAGTAAGAGAGCATCACTGAAAGCTGAGATAAAACACACTGGAAACAGGCTCCAAACATGGGACTGAACAATTTGCTTCTATTCCAGTCCCCAAATGAGTCTTCACACTACCCACTGCAGAGCACTGTTATCCAATTCTACATATTTGAAACACTCACTCTTAAATATTTGATAATCACACAAACACTTTTGGGAAAGACTGGTACAGATTTTCCTGCTATGTCCTCTTTCCCAAACTACACAGTGATGCTGCCACTATTCAAAATACCACAGTACCCTTCAAAAGTGGAGTTCAATTATACTGAGTAAAATAAATATTGATACAAAAGGTAGCATGCAATCCAAGCAGTAAGGCTTTTTGGAGTGGACCTGGTGTTATCACAATAATCACGAACACTTGCAGGTTTTTAAAAGTGCTTTCTAAATAACCAGTCACAATAGACGGTAGTAAAATATTTAATAAATAAAAATGATTTAAAACATATGCACACAGAATAACTGATTCCAATAAATCACAGAGTTTTACCCACAGGAATTAAGAAAATAACACTGCAGGACAGGTTTCACACTGATTAAGAAGAACTCTAATTATCTAACTGTAACTCCTTAACTGTCTAAAGATTGTACTGCTTTGCTGATTTTGGTTACCACCTCTGCTGGGACTATGGCTGATGAAATAGAAATTGTTGTCTTGGATTAAGAGCATGTAATTTGCTCACAATGTAATTCCATTAATGTGGAGAAGCTGTTAAAAGTTATTGAAAGCAAAGAGAATCCACTTTTTAACTGCTCTTATGAGAGCACGGAAAAGAAGGCCAGTGGTGTTGATATTGTTTTATTGAAAAATAAACTGCACACCACAGAGAATGATCTCCTTAAATTAAAGAGGAACCTCTATGAAAAATTTCATATGGAGCTCTGCATTAAGGAAGGTATAGTTCCGAGGAGGCTTCATGTGTTGAAAATGCCCTCACATATAAACTGTGATTCTGTATTATTAACCAAGTGGCAGAAAGTTAATCTGAACACCAGTGTCAGCTATATGAAACTGCTAATTGCAGCAGCTGATAGGGAGACACAGTCTTTATCTTCCTCAATTAAAACTTTATATGGTGAGCTCTTATCACTATTTGACACTGCTACCTTGGACAATTATTTTATGGAGACCTTGGATTCAGTCTCTACATATGAGCACAAATTAAGTAAAATGAAGATGAAGAAAGTGGAAAGAGACCGTAAAGATTTTTTACTTGGCAATGTCTTTTCTTGGCCAAGGTTTGCAGATAATGGCTTGAATTTAGAGCATGCACACATGCCTACTGAACGTTTTGATGAACCACAGGAACTACTGGCTGGTGACAGGGAACTTCCGAGGCAGAGCACAGCCAAGAAAGAAGCAGAAGTGGATACAACTACAATGCAGATTCTTGTGAGTGAATCCATGATCCTGAATGAAGCTGTACAAGCTAATTCAGCACTAACAAGTGATAAAGGGAATGGAACAGGAGCGAGACCAAAAATATTTCTTACAACAGCACAAGTGCTGTGCAAGGGCAGGCCTATTGTCATCATGGATGCTGAATCTGCTGTACTGGCAGATATACAACACAATGCTGCTGGTGTTCACCCTTTAGTACAACAGAAACTTTGCTTTCCCCTACCAGTGAGGGATCTAGTTTCCAGACCCAAGGGAAGGAGCAGAAGTCAGCAGAAAAGGGAATTCGAAGGGCAGATGACTAGTTCAGGCAACACCAAAAAAGCCTTCTTTCACAAGAAGGCTTAGTCTGCAAATTATCGAGTTAGGTACTTTCAAATGATGAAATGAACACTTTGCAGAAAGGACTTTCTTTCATACCAAGTAGGTACTCAGACACTACTGTAGTTATTTTTGATATTAAAAAGTTTTGCAGGGATTTAACCCTTAAGATGATGTTTAATGGCAGTGACAGGGAGATTCATTTTTTTAAGAAACCTAGCTCTTATGTACCACCTATGAATCCATTAATACATGCTTTCGAAACAATGTGTATACAAGATGTGTATAGGTTACAAAATGTTTGAACTACAGAACATAACAATGGCTTTAGGAAAAATAATCTTACTAGAAATTAAAGGATGGTCTTAGTACAGTTACAGGAGAATACAGATATAGTGATTAGGCCTGCTGATAAGGGTGGGCCTATTGTCATCATGGATGCTAGCAAATATGAACATGCTATGCTTAACATGTTACATGATGTTAGTTTCTGTACAAAGATTACTCGTACAAAAATTGATAAAATGGTTCACCAGATTAAATTGAAACTGGATGTATTATTGAGTGAGGGCTCCATAACTAAGGAATTATATGATTACTTCCTTATAGAACATCCTGTTATCCCCTGTATACAGGAGTTACCTAAGATTCACAAAGATAAATTCTGTCCACCAATGAGACTGATAGTCTCTGGGAGAGGGTGGTCCACGGTCCATCTCCATATATATAGAGAAGAATCTGAGACCCTTGTTTAATGAGGTACCACAGGTACTAAGAGATACTAAATATTTTTTAACTGACTTATTTGAACACATGCAAGTATTGAGTGATAGGGATAGTTACATCTTGGTCACCATGGACGTAGTATCACTTTTCACCTTAATTCCAAATGATCTGGGTATAGATAGTATAGAGAGGTTTCTTGGGACATACTCTAGTTTTGAAGCCAGACAGATCAAACTCATCAAGGATTTGCTTGAGATAATGTTATGTTGTAATGTATTTTTATTTGGGGATGTGTTTTACTGGCAGAACAATGGTGTAGCTATGGGCATTTCATGCGCCAATCGCTACGCCAATGCTGTAATGGTGGTCTGGGAATCCGAATATATGTTAAGAGGTCCTTTCAGCAAGTACATTTTTTTTTTTCAGAAGGTTTGTAGATGACCTTCTTATTGTGTGGAGTTGAACTATGCAACAGTTAACTGAATTTATCAAGTATGTTAATGAAAGCACTGCATTTTTAAGGTTCACATTTACATACTCTGACAAGGTCAAATCTTTTGGATGTGGCAGTTTTGGTAAATGAGAATAATAGACTGTACACAAAACAATATAGGAAACTGTGTCATATCAATAGTTTACTATCATATGACAGTATGCACCCCCATATATTTTCAAGAGTGTGGTAAGGAACCAGGCTTTTACAGCCTCTAGACTCAATGGGAGGGAGTCTGACTTTTTGAGATGTACTGAAGGTATTACCAATGAATTGATGGAGAGGGGCTATGATGGCCAGATGGTGAAGAATAATGTAGAGGAAGTAACCAGACTCCAAGATTCAGTGGCACAACCATATTTCTCTAAGAGGCAGGTCACTAGGAAAGCTAGTAACACTAGTAACAAAGGGATGCCCAGGATGCCCTTATATTATTTGTCTGGTGTACAGACCTACATGGGCATAGTTAGGAAAAACTGGGGAATTTTGATGTCTGATAAGGGTGTCAGTTACATTATAGAACAACAACCTCAATTTTTGTTCAGGAATGAGCCCTCCCTTGAAAGAAAGTTATGTTTCCTAAGGAGTAAGGCTAATGCCTTAAAAAATGGAGGTTAGACTATGTGTAGGCATTGTAATTTTTGTAGTTACTTGGACATTAGTACCAAGTTTATGCATCCAGATGAAAAAAGACAGCATAATTTTAATGTTTCTGCTTCATGTAACATCAAACATATAGTGAATCTTGCCCATTGTTTGACATGTTTGAAATTCTATGTTGGTAAAACTGACAAGAGTGTTTAAAGATCAGATTAGGGAACATGTGTACCACATTAATAGAAAGGAAAGAGTAAGTGCACTATCTAAACATGTTAGTGAGACTGACGATGAACGCACTTTAAAATTTCTTGCAATATGGAGGGTGTATAAAACTATCAGGGGAAGCGATGTCCGCAACAAGACAGAGGCTCTGGAAGCCAAATGGATTGTAGGGCTTAAAGCAGACAGTGGACATGGCCTGAATGACTATGTACCCCTGAAGCCTATATTAAAGAAAAGGCCACTCTTTAGATGAATTTTGTGTGTGTATTTCTTGCATTTATTCTTATTGAAAAAGTCAGTTTTTCTTATATCCACCAAAAGCAGCTTTTTACCAATAAACTTGTAAAAACAAATAAAGAAAATAATGGTGTCTTCTTAGGTTACCACACTTTAATAAAACAATAAAATCACCTCCGGTTAGCGCTTTCATCTCAACTCTACAGAGACTTCTTCAGACTGAGGTTAACTTCTACAAAATTCCTTTTTTAAGGCTTCAATTGTCACATAATTTAAACTCATCACATGATACATTCACTTTAAAATGTCACTTCCTCTTCCTTTCAACTTCCAAAAAGCTAACTTTGTGAAAATACTACAAAAAAGTTGAGAAAAACATTTAAAAATACACTCAGGAAATACTTTATACATTTCCTAAAATGCATTTGAAAACATTTAAGAAACACTTTCACCAACATACTAGTACACTATATGTTTTTTAAAAAAGTGTTACTAATGTTTGAGCCTCCTTCTTTTCAAATGCATAACAAATTCTTCCTTATCATTTAAACCTGGTGGGAGGCTGGCATTAAGTTTTACCTGCCATAAGTATTCTAGAAAACCCAGCTCTTCTTCTATATTCATAACAGTAGTATCACTAGGAAGGGCCTCTACTACCAAGAATTTATACTCTCTTTTACAATTTTTTAACTTATAATGTTTGCTTAAAACATTCTTTTCAAACTCTCTCTATATTGCATATTTGTGCTCCTAAATCCTTTTATATATGTCTCTAGTTGTTCTGCCAATATAAAAGGATTTACAATCCAGGCAGGTTATTAAATATACAATATTTTTCAATTTACAATTAAAAACACCTGGAACTCTAACCACATTCTTACCCACCTTTATTTCTGAGGAATCTGTGTATAGAAAAGTGCACATATTACAATTAAAGCATCTTATCATCCCCTCTGTTATTTGCTACCTCCTTTGGTTTATTTAGTTTAGCTTGAAATAAGTTATTATAACTTTTAACCCTCTTCTGCACCAACTTTGGTTGTTCACCTATTTTGTTAATGATTTCACTATTTGTTTTAAGCACTCCCCAATTACCAATTATCACCCTTTTTATTGCTCCTGAATCTACACTATTTTGTATAGTTATTGCTGTTCTATACTTATATTGTGTCATACAAAATTCATTTCTTGTTTTACTTTTTTCTCTCATATCTATTTGTTCATGTAATATTTTTATTAATTTTTCTGGATATCCTCTAACTTCCGTCTTAGAACAAAAATCTTTCACCTCATTTTGAAAATCTTCATCTTTATATGTTGTTACTTATTCTACTTAACTGTCCCTTTATTATATTTATTTTGGTTTTCTTGGGGTGCAAACTTGAATAGTGTAAATAACTATTATTCTGAACTTCTTTCTTGTAGATTTTGGATACCAGACTTTCTCTTTATATACTGTAACATCTAGATAATTAATTTCTTTCTTATTATAATTGTGTGTAAAGTCTAAATATGTACACACATTATTCATATACTTAATGAACTCTTCTAGTTTGTCCAACATTCCTCTCCACACCATGAAAACATCGTCAATAAAATGCACAATCTTAACAATGTACTGTTTATACTCACTTTCTAATACATTTGCTGCTTCCCAGCCATTCATGAACATATTTACATAGCTGGGTGCTAGGGCTGCACCCATTGCAACCCCATTCATTTCTACATAGATTTCTTCATAAAAAGACAAGTAGTTGTAATTCAGTACTATATCTATCGTTTCCATTATTAAGGCTACTTTGACTTAAATAATTAAATTCTCACAGTTTCCATCCCTTCTTCATTGGGGATGACTGTGTAGAGAGATTTTATATCCAAAGTCCTTCTCTTCTACTTTTATTCCTTTTAATAAGACTGCAGTATGCGGAACTTTTACTAAATCACAATAGAAAACTAGCATCAGAGTTATAAGAGAACATGCAAAACAACTACAATATGTTAAAAGAAATTAGCACAATAGAAAATTCCAACAGTAAAATATGTATTCTGCAAGATAAAATGATCAAGCTTAATGAACAGTTAAGCAGCAGAAACTTAAAAAATACGAATCAGACAGAATAGATTATACAGGGGGTGTGGTAGCAGCCTATGGACTATGTTAACACAGTTGTGTACAAGTGAATGAAGCTACGAGCAAGAGGCATCAACAAGAAGTGGAAACCAATGCCGTAAGGAGGTCAGAATGCTTAAATAGTAAAGAAACCAATGAAATAAGGCCAACAGAATATGGAGCAAGGATAAAGAACAGGTCGGGAGCAACAAAAACCCATTGGAATATAGTGGATACTGTAAAAATGCAACGGCAAGTCCCCAATTGAGAGAGATATCAGAAGATGGTGAACGGGGGGCAGAAAAACAAAGTATGCCTTCAGTAGAGTCAACAAGCTGTGGATGTCTATCAAAGAGTTAATGAAGGACAAAGAACCTGGGCCCAGGTAACAGCAGAGAGTGGACATAATAAATCTAAAAATAACTGGTAGCCAAAAAACGGCTTTGTGAGGAAAGGAAATCAGTAGTAGTATTGGGGACAGAAAAACAGTTGTGGAAAACATAGGTATAGTAAACTTTAAATTTATTAATTTATCTACTTATGTTTTTTTCAAGTCAAGAATGTCTAGCTCTCAGCATAGGATGGAACTTAGCACCAGCTCAATGAGCAAATAAAGTAGAGACAATAAATGGCCTAAGAGACTATGTCAGATTGTTACATTTTGATGTGATGGTGAAAAATTATGAAATAAGTGATGTGTTACTTTACAAACCAAGCTTTTACAACCCTCCTTTATGTAAGGAGTTGGAAATGTTTTTGAGCATATGTGAAGCACAGATAATTGAAGTATTAGAAAAGAAGGCTGAATTTAATTATCTTAATATGCCTATGAAAGAAAAATGATGCTTTAACAATTTGTTAGATAAAACTGATTTACTGCTGTTAAAAGCAGATAAAGGTGGGTCCTTAGTAGCAATGGACAGGGCAGACTATGAAAGTAAAATGAAGGAATGACTAACAGATGTTAAGTATGATAAGAAAATTGATATGAGAGAAGTAAAAAAGGGATATGCATTAATAGATGCATGTATTGAAGAATGGTTCCTAACTGGTAGGATAGATGAGAGAGTTAGGAAGAGTTTATTGATAACTAACCCCAAAATAAGTAAAATATCAGAAGTACCTAAAACTCATAAAAACCTTAACAACCCCCCTTTAAGACCCATAGTAGCCAGTGCAGGTAACAAAACCGAGGGCCTGTCAGTATATGTAGATAAGCATTTGCAAAAAGTAGTCTCTGTAAGTGAAACTTATATAAGAGATAGTTTTGACTTCCTAAATACATTCAAAGAAATAAAAGTAGAAGAAGAGGACTTTTTGGTAACACTGAATATAAAATCTCTCTACAAAAAGAAAAGAAAGTCCCAGGAGAATTCCAATGCTAAACACTTTATTCACTTAAACACAAGTAAAATAAACGCTATTAAAACCATGAGTTTTCGTCTTCCCAAAGACTTCATCAGATTTAACATGTGACTTGGTCAATAAGCAGCTTTATATACAAATAAATTAATGAAGCACCAATCATATTCTCTCATTTTTTTAAAAAATGTGTAATCTAATACATAATAAAATGACGTCAAAATCCATTGGGTTAATATAACCTTTTACCATTTTAAATAAATGTTTAAAAACCATTAGTATATACATAATTTTATCTAAATACATCATTATAAGTTTAAGTACTTTATTAAAATATCTTAAAAACCGATCCTAAAATGTTTTTTATATATAATGTTATTCAACCATGTGTATGTAATTCATTTGGGATTCGTAGATTTAATAAAGTGCTGCCATCTACTGACAATATTCAAAATTAACGAACCAACAAACGTAGAAAAACAAGTGAAAAGTCCAATAAGAGGCCCCTTGTCAGGAAAAAAACAGCTCCACTGAAAAAACCTTAACGCAATTTATTAAAATGTGAAACAAGCGTTTTCGCTACAGTTATATGTAGCTTCATCAGAGGTAAAATAATATGCAGATAAAAAACACTACATAAATATCCTGAGAACCAGGAAATGACATTGTTCAATTTCCTGAAGTTCAAATTTGTTACATGTGTTGTTAAATAATACTAGCGCTTCTGCGCTTACATTCTGTAACAAGTTTTGAACATTTTATAAAGAACCAGCTCACGACTGGTTCTTTATAAAATGTTCAAAACTTGTTACAGAATGTAAGCGCAGAAGCGCTAGTATTATTTAACAACACATGTAACAAATTTGAACTTCAGGAAATTGAACAATGTCATTTCCTGGTTCTCAGGATATTTATGTAGTGTTTTTTATCTGCATATTATTTTACCTCTGATGAAGCTACATATAACTGTAGCGAAAACGCTTGTTTCACATTTTAATAAATTGCGTTAAGGTTTTTTCAGTGGAGCTGTTTTTTTCCTGACAAGGGGCCTCTTATTGGAATATTCAAAATTACATTAATCAAGTTTTTGCAGCTTTTAACTTCAATAGTGGTTTGACAGAAATGTACTCATTCAGCCCTGGGGTTTTGTTGGCTTCCAAGTATATCTGCCACCACAATTCTTTGTAGCCAACAAGTTCCTCCCATGGTCCACCCCTTGGGTCTCTTTTTATTTGATCTATTACAAAAAATCTGTATCTAAAATCCTCACATACCTGTGAATGCCTGTAAAGTGCATTAGTTTCTTTCCTACTTTTTATGTCGTATGTGTGTTCATATATCCTCTTTTTCAGGGATCTCTCAGTTTTTCCGACATAAAAAGATGTGCAGTTTGTACATATAACTAAGTAAACTAAGCCTTGTGACTCACAGTTGAAGTAACCCTTACTTTTTATCCAAATATGTCTACTTTCCAAGAATAATTTTTCTTTATTTAGTACAAACTCACATTGCCTGCACCTACCACATTTGTATGTGCCTAATTTCACTCTGTTGGATCTCTCCCCTTTCTTAAGGTTGTTACCTGTCTCCAAAATACTTTTAATATTCCTAGGGTTTTTGTAAATGATTTTGGGTGTCATATCAGGGAGCCCTTTTAAGTCTGTCAGTAATTTGAATTTGTCCCATTCTTTTTGAAATATCCCCTTAACCTTGATGTTTAAAGCGTTGTATTCTAGTACTAAGCCATGTTGGTAATTACATTGATTAACCATTGAGTGTCCTTCAATATTCTGTGTGATTTGCTTCTCCCCTTTTATTGGTCCAAATTTTCCTGATCTTCCTAAGGTTACCTCCTTTCTTAATTCATCTATAAAAGCTTTTGGGTAACCTCTTTCCAGGAACATTTTTTCCAATCTGTCACATTCCTTAATAAATTCATGGTCTTGACTAGACATTCTTGATCCCCTCACCAGCTGTCCTTTAACCAGGTTTTTCTTACAATGTCTTGGATGACTACTTTCGTAGTGTAAGAATGAATTGACGTAGATGTCCTTCCTATATACCCTTGTCTCAAAGGAGTCCCTTTCTTTCATAATCTCTACATCCAAATAGGCAATATTTTCCTGAGAAATATTATATGTGAACCTTAAAAAGGAAGTGGTTTCTCCTAAATATTTAATGAATTCTTCTAATTTATGCACACTTCCTTTCCAAAAAATGATAATGTCGTCCAGAAAGCGTCTATACATTTTACAATGTTTGTTGTATTCTGTTTGGAAGATATATTTCTCTTCCCAATTTGCCAATACTATGTTGGCAAAAGTAGGTGCACAGGCCGCCCCCTCGCTACACCCTGGACTTGTTGAAAAAATTCTCCATTATGAGTCAAGAAATTGTTCCTTAGAACCAAGTCCATTAGGCCTGTGCACACTATCTTATCATTTTGTGTTAAGGTGTGGTCTTTAAACACCTCTTCCTCAAACATTCTAGTCCCTTCATCGTATGGTATGGACCCAAACAGGTCCACAACATCAATGGTCACTAGTTTTAAGTCACTCTCAAACAATTCTGGGCTAATATTTCTCAGAAGATCCCATGAATCTCTAAGTATTGCTTCCTTATTCAACCATATATGTTTGGTTTTGACATCTACGAACTTTGCTAGCGGTGTAGTTTTAGAACATTCTGCTGATACTATAGGTCTGAGGGGGGGGATTGAATTTATCCTTGTGTATTTTTGAGATTCCAAAGATTATTGGAATCCTAGGTTTATCTTTTTTCAAAAACAGCAACATTTTACTTTCTATCAAAGCTTCCATTTCCATGTTTTCAAGGGCAATGTCTATCTTCTTGTAAGCTAGGTTTATCTCGTTTCTAGAAACCACTTTATATTTGGTTTGATTCATCAAAATTTCATTCATTTTACCATCATATTCTGTAACATCCATTACTACCACCCCCCCACCCTTGTCAGGCTTCATGACCCTAATACTTTTTTCATATCTCAAATCCATTAACTTTTCTTTTTCTTTTGGGTCCAGGTTGTCCCTATATCCAATCCTTCTGTCAACCTTACCAATAGCTTCTTCCATAACTTTTTCAAAGTTTTTTAATTGTGCCTTTATGGGTGGGTTAAAGGTAGATTTGTTTTTCAGTGTGTGTTGGTCTTTAATTGTTTGTACATTATTGTGGTCTAACCCTATTCCTTCCTTATTATAAAGTAGTTCCAAATTCATTTTCCTCAGGAAAATTTTCATATCCAGTAGTGTTTGTACCTTATTCCCTTTTACTTTTGGAATAAATTTGAAACCTTTTTCCATAAGTGAAAAATGTTCTTTACTTAATTCCATGTTACTGTAATTGTAAATAGAAAACCCATTGAACGTCCATATATTCCCTTCTTGTATAATATCTTGGTTTTCATTAATATAATCAGGTTCGGGATTTAAAATTGTCTGTATCTCCCTCTTCCTCTTAACCTCCCCCCTCATTTGAAAATTTTGCTTCTTTCTCTCATTCATCTCAAATTCTGTGTACTCCCTCACTAGTGGGGGGAATTCAGTGTCATAGTCAAAGTTATTCACATCATATCTATTATTCTTCTTGTTTGTCCCTTCATTTTCAGTCCACTCTCTGTTATACCTATCGGTATATTTCTCAAAAGGTCTAGTATTTTTTAAAGGTTTGGGGTAACTTAACTCATTTTCATACTCTAAAATATCCCTTCTAAGTTTCTCTGTTTTTCTTTTCACTAGGTCAGTACATTTTTTGTCTATATTTTGCTTCAAATTAATGTACTTGTTTCGTTCTTCCCTAATCTCATAGACCAAGTCATCCTTTATTTGTAAATCTAAAATATTGATCTGTTCCAACAATGTTTCTAAATTTCTTTCATTCTCATTAATTATACATTTCACGATTTCCATACCACAATTATTAAATACTTCCAATAGTTGTTTATGGAAAATTGACCCTATTTGCACATTGTTAGGGTACTTCCAAGTCCGTAACCCTTTAGGGACAATTTTCCTCTGTAAACATTCTCTAAGATATCCGTTTTCTATCGTGACAGATTTGTATTTAAACATTAGTCTTGATATATCATCCAACTTCTTTCTAAAAGTGTCATTGTTCGTAACCTGTTTGTGGTTACCATACGTGCAATTAAATACATGTTGTTTATTTAGCCAAAAAGTCATCTCTTTTTTGTCAGAGATGTTTAAAGTACCTTTCTCAAAAGCCCCGCTTTGTGCCTCATGCAAATAATCCTCGTTGTCGTCACCATCGTCTTGAAGGATTCCCGGCGTGTTGACTGGGTCAAAAGTTTGACCGTTCGGTCCATTTTCTATAGCATTAGCTGCATCGACCCCTCGCCTGCAGCGTTTACGCTTTGAACCCTGTTGTCTCCTTCCTAGTTCGCCATCACCCTCGTCACCTTCCGGGTTGTAGTTGCCCTGGGTCAAAGTTAAACAAAGCGGAGTCAATAAGTCAATAAGGGCCGTAAGTTGCCCCACAAGTTTTCTAGTTTGGCTGGTATCATCCTGTGCAGCTGTTTTGTCCTTCTCCTTGTCCATGCCGCCCACACGACCAGTAACCACTCACGGCAGGAACTTCCAGATACAACGAAACAAAAAGAAAAGAAAGTCCCAGGAGAATTCCAATGCTAAACACTTTATTCACTTAAACTCTCTCTACACAGTCATCCCCAATGAAGAAGGGATGGAAACTGTGAAAATTGAATTACTGAAATCAAAGAAATACTCAGCAGATACAGTAGCCTTAATAATGGAAATGATATATATCATACTGAATTACAACTACTTGTCTTTTTATGAAGGAATCTATGTAGAAACGAATGGGGTTGCGATAGGTGCAGCCCTAGCACCCAGCTATATAAATATGTTCATGAATGGCTGGGAAGCAGCAAATGTATTAGAAAGTGAATATAAACAGTACATTGTTAAGATTGTGCATTTTATTGATGTTTTCATGGTGTGGAAAGGAACATTGGACAAAGCAGAAGAGTTCATTAAGTATATGAATAATGTGTGTACATATTAGGACTTTATACACAATTATAAGAAAGAAATTAATTATCTAGATGTTACAGTATATACAGAGAAAAAAATTTTGGTATCCAAAATCTACAAGAGAAAAGTTCAGATAGTTATTTACACTATTCAAGTTTGCACCCCAAGAAAACCAAAATAAATATAATGGGACAGTCAAGTAGAATAACTAACTTAACATATAAAGATGAAGATTTTCAAAATGAGGCGAAAGATTTTTGTTTAAGACGGAAGTTAGAGGATATCCAGAAAAAGAAGTAATGAAAATATTACATGAACAAATAGATATGAGAGAAAAAAGTAAAACAAGAAATGAATCTTGCATGACACAATATAAGTATAGAACAGCAATGACCATACAAAATAGTGTAGATTCAGGAGCAATAAAAAAGGGTGATAAATCGTAATTGGGGAGTGCTTAAAAGAAATAGTGAAATAATTAACAAAATAGATGAACAACCAACGCTTGTGCAGAAAAGGGCTAAAAGTTTTAAGAACTTCTTTCAAGCTATATTAAATAAACCAAAGGAGGTAGAAAATAAAAGAGGCTAAGATGCTTTAATTGTAATATGTGCAATTTTCTATACAAAGATTCCTCAGAAATAAAGGTGGGTAAGAATGTGGTTAGAGTTCCAGGTGTTTTTAATTGTAAATTGAAAAATGTTGTATATTTAATAACTTGCCCGGATTGTGAATCCTTTTATATTGGCAGAACAACTAGAGAGCTATAGAAAAGGATTTATGAGAACAAATATGCAATACAGAGAGGGGATGAAAAGAATATTTTAAGCAAACATTATAAGTTAAAAAAAATTGTAAAAGAGAGTATAAATTCTTGGTAGTAGAGGCCATTCCTAGTGATACTACTGTTTTGAATATAGAAGAGCTGGGTTACTTACGGCAGAGAAGAGCTGGGAATACTTACGGCAGGTCAAACTTAATGCTTGCTTCCCACGAGGTTTAAAAGATAGGGAGGAATTTATGTATTTGAAAAGAAAGAGACTCAAACATTAGTAATACGTTTTAAAAACATATAATGTAGTAGTATGTTGGTGAAAGTGTGTTTCTTAAATGTTTTCAAATGTATTAAGTATTTTAGGAAATGTATAAAGTATTTTCTGAGTGTATTTTTAAATGTTTTTCTTTACTTTTTTGTAGTATTTTCACAAAGTTAGCTTTTTGGAAGTTAGAAGGAAGAAGAAGTAACACTTTAAAGTGAATGTATCATGTGATGAGTTAAAATCATGTGACAACTGAAGCCTTAAAAAAAGAATTTTGTAGAAGTTAACCTCGGTCTGAAGAAGTTTCTGTAGAGTTGAGATGAAAGCGCTAACTGGTGGTGATTTTATTGTTTTATTAAACTGTGGTAACCTAAGAAGACACAGCTATTTTCTTTATTAGTTTTTTATATATGTATTTTTGTGTGTGTTCTTTATATGTATTTTTGCATGAAATTATTCTTAATATATTGCTGCTATTTTTTATGAGAGAGTGATTACAATTATATATAAGGTATATATGTATGTATGGCTTTAAATATTTGGGTCATGTGATTATCTAATAGCATGTGACTAGTGCTTTCAGAATATAAAATGAAGGTTAAGATGTAACATATGAACCCATGAAGTGGGGTACACACCTACAAAAGCACTTATGTTTTTTATTCTGTGGTCTGTTCTACAATAAATAATCTTTATACTGGAATCTACAGCCTACTCCTGGGTCCTTCTTTGGTTTGTAAATAAAAATATATGTCCACTCCTCAGGCTTTCCAGCCTTCAGCAATTGGAGTAGCAAATATTATTGTTTCTGCTGAACAGCTCTGAAAAACTGTGAGTGATGAATGCTGATCTGGAAAACAACCACTGACAATTGAATGCAACTGGACAATTGTGATGACTCAACTGCAACTCTGAACAACTGAACTTTAACTGACTCACCACCTGCTTTTTATAGCAGAATCTTTTAAAGGTTGTTGAAGGCTGTTATGAGAATTCTACTCTCTCATTTCAGACTTTTGAATATTAAACAAAAACAGCTGCTCTGGAGATTTCATTCCTTTCAGCTCTGAGCTAACTAGCTGGCTGTGTTGGCTTCTATAATCATCTAATGTACCAACTAAGTATACTTTTTTGCACTTGATTGTACTGTACTGTATTTATATATTTGTCCTTGGTATTCTGTGTGCATTGTTTGTTTCTCAGGGTAGGTTAGTAGCTAGTCTCAGGTGGGGGTTGTTTTTGCTTTCTTTGGAGTCAGCCCACCTAAGATCCTTGCCCACCTTTATGTTTATCTGATTGCCTGAGGCTTATTTTCTCAGCTGTACTTCTAGTACAGAGACTTACATTCTGTGAATTTGCACAGAGCTAACTACCTGGCTGTGATAGATTCTATAACCATCTGATATACCAACTGATAAGTATGCTTTTTTGCACTTGATTGTACTCTACTGCATTTATATATTTGTCCTCTGTATTCTGTTGTTTGTTTTAAGGTGTTGTATTCTTGAAGTTGGTGGCTTTGGAATCCCCCTACCCCCCTGTATAATTGATTTTGGTCACTCATCCCATTCTCATCTCATTTGCTCACTCATCTTTTGTGATTTTGGACACTCATCCATGTCCCATCTCATCAGCTCAGTCTACCGAGAGCACAGAGAGGATTTGGGAAGGCCAACCCCCTTAGCATCTTAATCTTGAACTATCTTCTGTTTCCTCCCTCTCTTCTCACAAAAAAATAAAATAAAATTTGCAGTTTATTCATCTGCCTTTAATGTAATTGTGTTCTTCCTACTTTACCACCCTATTTTTGCTGTGTGCTCTTAAGTATTCAAGTGCTATTATTCTGCTGCATTTATTACTGCTTGTTAATAGTAGCCTGATTAAATTTATCTGTTTTTCTAACCATCTTAGTTTTGGTTTTAACACTTGTGCTTCAGGCCAATTACTTTACATTTAATGTTTTTGTGGTCTACATTATTGTGGACAACCCTTATCAAAACCCTCTCACCATAAGTCCACCCAAGTTTTCGGAACACTATGACTGGATAATTCCCATCAGTTTCTCCTGACAGCCTGGTCAACATGGGCATACTGAGACAGTGTAGCAACTACCCCATGTTTACTGACACCCCTCTTCTCCTAGCACATGATTTTACTACTTGTGAGAAATTATGCCACAACAATAACCTGGAATCCCTGCTCTCTCGCACCACAGTCAGTACTCCTGACAAAGAGGAGATTGCCAGCACAAGCACCACACCACTCACATCACATAGCCAAGCACAACACAAACCCACCTTTGCAAAAATCCTCAATAAAAACTTACCTAAACAGCAGAGACGTCCAAAACACACTCACAAACATTCCACACATAGCACCAAACACATCACACATAGCAGCAAACACACTAGTATCTCACAAACACAGTCCATACAACAAAACAATAAACCATAACAGCCCATAAGGCATAACAATAAACCAAGGGTACTAGTCATTGTCAACTCAATTGTAAGGCACACCTATGTCCCTCTCGCCAGGCTTGACAAGGAGAAGGTTACAGTCAGTTGTCTGTCTGGTGCCAAAATCCGCCACCTCACACATGTACTTAAGTCTCTCCACAACAAGTACATGTATAACTCTGTCATTGTCCATGTTGGTGTGAATGACTTGAGATGTACCTCCCTGGACTATAGGAAGTGAGACATGACTGATCTCAGAGTATGTGTCCCAGGAAGGTATGACCCAAGCTCTAAGCAGCATCCTACCTTCACCAAGAATGTTACCACAATGCCAGCAAAAAAAAAAAATTGACATCACTTGGCTTAGTTTCTGGAGTCATTCCAAGGGGATCCAGTATCTGTCTGCCCTGGGATGACACGGTTGACAGGTCTTGTTGCTTTGCTAGAGATGGCATCCACCTGTCACAACTGGAATTCCAGATCCTGGCCAAGGCTCTTGCCTTCCCCATTCTGGCTTTTTTAGGCAATGTCCCAAAGACAAATCTTCCAGCATAAAAGATCTGTCAAAGAACAAATCGAAGGTCATGCTGATAAATGCTAGGAGTGTTAACCTGAAAATGTACTCACTGGAGGCTCTCCTTGCAGTGGAAGATGCTGATGCCTTTCCATCATGGAAACCTGGTTTAGGGCTGCGGAAAGCACCCTTGGCTTACGAGGCTATACCTCATTCCACACATTCTGAGCCCAAAATTAGGTAGGGAAAACTAAGGGTGGTGGTGTCTCTATCTTCATTAAGGACAGGCACATCTACAAACTAGTCATCCATTATGATGCACTGGAACTACTCTAGATGCAACTGACAGTTGGCAAGACACCCATCCAAGTTATACCCAGCTATAAACCATCCCTCCATGACTCAGGACACCCACTCTTCTTACCTGGATCTACTTGACTCCATCAAGGTGCTCCCTAACACCCTGATCCTTGGTGACTTCAACTATCCCATCATAGACTGGGTGAACTATCCCTACACTAACACACTCACTCAATGATTAATTGACTTCATAATTTCTAATGCACTAGACCAGCTTGTCTCATCCTCCATAAGGGGAGCTAACATTCTGGACTTGGTTCTCACCAACATGGGTGACCACTGAACCACTCCCATAGTATGTCATCAGACTGTCTTGTTCAAAGTTTCTATCCCACCCACCCTCCCAGCCATAACCAAGCTAAAAAACTTCTCAAAAGCTGATTATAACCTCCTAAGGGAGGGTATCTGTAGCTTCACATGACCAACCCCCTCAGAAGATGCAGACAACTATGCTGAACAGTACACCAATGCAGTATACAAGCACCTGTACAACTGCATGGACTCAGCTATACCCAAAAGAACTAAAACCTGCTTGTCAAGGAAACACAAACCTGTTTGGTGGACATGCTCTATCAACAGGCTTTACAACAAAAGGAAGAAACTGTTGTTCAAGGGTAAAAAGGAACAATTTCCAAATTGGAAAAACTCCCTCCTTAGCCTGAAAAAGCAAATTAGATCACTAGTGAAAATCTAAAGACCCAATTATGAATCGAAACTAGCCTCTGAAACAAAGGGGAAACTACAAAGTCTTCTTCAGTTATGTCAGGAACCTACATGGCAAAGCTCAGGTTTGTTCCAAATTCGTACTTAACAATATCAATTACACTGATCCTGTTGACATAGCCAACCTGCTAGCAGACAGGTTCAGTGCAAACTTCACACCCCTGTCCCCCCAAAGGCCCTTTCAATATTCCAATACTTGTCCTGCACCTCACATCTCTGTAGATCAAGTATTAAAGGCCCTGTCCAAGGCAAAGAAACAGCTTGCATGTGACCTGAAAATATCCAAGGCTGTATTCTGCACTATCTCCAGCAAGAACTGGCTTCACCATTGAGCACCCTATTCAACCAAAACCTAAGTGCAGGCTTCATTTCAGCAGAGTGGAGAACTGCCATTGTCATCCCCTTGCACACAGGTGGTGCCACTACTGATCCTGGAAACTATCACCCCACTAGCTTGACAAGTCTGAGCTGTAAAGCCATGGAGCGTATTATTATGTATCTCATAAACAAGGACATAGGCAGTCTCCAAGCACTTGACCCCACCCAGTTTGGATTTGGCAAGGGCAGATCTTGCCTCTTGAACATGGTTGACTTCTTTGAGACTGTCACCAAGGCCCTGGATGAGGGAAAGACAGTATGTATAGCTTACCTTGACTTGGCCAAGGCCTTTGGCACAATCCCCCACTCAAGCATCATCAAAAAGCTAACAAAACTTGGCATAAACCCGTATCTCATCAGGTGGGTGGCCAACTGGCTCACTGACTGGACCTTCAAGGTCAAAATAGGCACCTCCAATAGCAGACCTGTCACTAGTGGAGTTCCCCTGGGATCTGTCATGGGGACCCTTACTGTTTGGCATCTATTTCTCAGAGGTCCAGGTAAAGACAAAAGCTGATCAACTGTTGAAATTCACAAACACCAACAACAAACTGCAAAATCCACAATAAAAAGTGGCAGGACCCAGAAACAGCAACTAGTCCGACTTTATTTACTAAAACAACCACGGTTAGTGCTTTCGTCTGTGATAAACAGATTTCATCAGATGCAATGCACTTAGGTTCATAGGTTCATATGTGTTTACTAGGCTAATGACCACAAGGACCTTTTTAAGCCTAGCCATTTATCCAGAATCTCTGACAAGTTCTGACACCCTTGATAAGTGTAAGCATGGGCCTGGGAGATGAACCATTTACAGGTTACCTGTTTGCATTAAAGACATAGGTGCTAAACCAGGGATGAGTTTCCTCCAAATACTCCACCATATTTAAAGCATATCCCATCATCATGTGACTTCCAACGTATCTCATTTAAAGAGCCCACACACAATTATAAGCATTGTGCAATGAATCACATAATATTAACAGAATCATTTACAAACATGTTTAGAAAAGATAAAAAAGAACTAAGCAGCCATTAAAATAATTAACATATATATATATATATATATATATATATATATATATATATATATATATATATGGGTCCCCTTCACATGGTTGACTTTTCAGAAAGTCAACTTTCATATGGCCAAGACCATATGATCGACTTTCAAAAAGCCGACCATGGGGAACTGCTATCTCCGTACAGTGCGGAATGGGAAAATTTCCTCTTCCACACTGTAGTGCGATCTCAGAGTTGGTATATTTAAGTTGCGGGGGGGGGTGGAGCCCCCCACGGGGTTGCAGGGGGGGCTTGCCCCCCTGCTAACAGTTGAAAGGTAAGTGTTTGGTGTGTATGTGTTTATTTTACATGGTTGGCTTTTCAAAAGTTGATCATATGGTCTTGGCCATATGAAAGTCGACTTTCGGAAGAGTCAACCATGTAAAGTAGACCCATATATATATATATATATATATATATATATATATGTGTGTGTGTGTGTGTGTGTTCAGCCAGTTTTTTAACTTAAAGCTTTTCAGGGATGAGTGTTGATTTTATATATATATATATATATATATATATATATATAAACACTCATCCCTGAAAAGCTTTAAGTTAAAAAACTGGCTGAACAGATATCAACTCATTTAAGCCTGCACTCACACTTGCATTACATTTCAATTGACAGAGCAGTTCCTTTTTATGCAAATGCAATCCCAAAGGACCACCCACTGGATTTTCAATCAACTTCTCCAGAACAACACATTTAAAACAATGTGCAGGATGTAATTTAATGTGCCTAGCCAAAGCATGGTTTCTTGTGCTTTGGAAATGGCATACACATGTTACCTTATCCTATATTTTAATGCCCTTTCCATCCTGCCCACATAAAAGACAGTACAAGACTCAAATAGGGCTGCATACACCACTTGTTTTGTATTGCAGTTATAACAACTTGAATTTGATACATCTTCCCATTGATAAAAAATGCATGGGTACATTTTATATAGGGGCAGCCTCTACAAAACCCATATCGTTTCATGGTAAAATTCTTGATTATCTGAGGATGAATTAACAGGCATTTCCAGGAAATCTTTTATGTTTTTACTTCTCCTGAAAATTATTGTTGGCTTGTCTCCTAACTTGCTGGCCAACTCATGATCTTCCCTAATTATTAGCCAATTTGTCATAATTACTCTTCTAACCTCTGCTTGGTCTATAGAAAAAAGTGGTGATAAAGGAACTCAATACTTGTCAATTAGAGTTCAAACAGTTCCACTTATTCAAGTCATTACTTCGAACCCCCCATCAAATGACTCCCCCAGCCAACTTGGGAGTGTCAACTGTGGCTTTAAAATAGGCACGTATACATTGTTTGGTCTTTTAATCATGACTTCATCTATGGATGAATCAACAAAGGCTTCAGGATATCCACATCCCCAAAACATGGATTTTAACAAAAAACATTCTTTCACAAAGTCTTCATATGATTATGTCATTCATGCTGCCTGAACCAACTATCCTTTTAAAACTTCCTTTTTCTACTGGAGAGGATAACTTTCAAAATGTAAAAATACATTTGAATACATGGGCTTCCTATATATTTTACACACCAAACACCAATTAGTATCCTTTCCAAGTGCCACATCCAGATACGCAATGGCTTGGTCATTCACCTCAAATGAAAATTTTAGAAAACCAGTACAACTGTTGATGAATTCCTTAAAACTCAAAATCGCATCCTGATGCCCTGTCCATATGAGAAAAATGTCATTGTGGTACCTAGTGCATATGGTCCAGGAGTATTTGAAGCTTCTGTTAAACAAAAATGTTCCTCTCAGGTAGTTATAACTGCGCTGGCATGGATGACCCCACAAGATGTACGCATGGCCACACCTAACTGGTTTTCAAAAAATATATAATTGTTATACAAAACCAGTTCCATAAGATCATAAAGCAAATTAATTTTATCTTGATCCAAATCTGAATGAAAATGTAAAAATTCTGCAAACCATTCCAGTCCCACATCATGTGCGGTCACCAAGTATAGATCTTTTATGTCAATTGCAACAAACAGGCCATGAGTTACTGTCCCCAGATCATTACACAACTGTAAAAATTGCCAGGAATCTTTTATCAGGTGCTACACTGCTTGAACATATGGTTTCACCTTAAAATCCAAGTACTTTGCAATAGCTGACATGATAGAATTCCTGGCATTCACAATTGAATGAAATAGCAGATTAACTATGTCCTTGTGGTGCTTAGAAGCTCCAAATATTGTGGGAATAACCACCTCTTTTATACACAAATATTCATATTCTTCCTTTTGGATTTTTCCTGCATAAGCATGTCAAACATGGTAGAGTAAATTATACTATAGGCCATGTGCACCTCAATTTTTGACAACTGGGAATATGAATCCAGAACCAAGATGTAAAACTGCATCATAAGTAAAACAACATAATTATTTTGCAGCTTTTTGTTTCAAAATACATTTATTATTCACAAAATTATTCAGGCCTTGTTTTGTTGTTTTGTTCAGTCTTAGCTGCCAGCATATTTACTTAATATCCAAAACAGTCTCTGTGTCTCCTCCTATCTTATCCTTTACCACTTGAACCACTGCAAATAAATTGAAATTTACCACATAAAATCAAATGGTTATATATACATTTCCGAAGTGTTTGTGTTTGATGGCATAAAGATGTGACTTTAATCATTGTGAAGATGCTACTTCAAGTGTCTCAAATAATAATAAAAAATGAGATAATTTTAGTGAACTAACAGAGGCATCAGACAAAAAAAGCTTAAAAGTATCATTCACTGCAGTGCAGCAATTAATTTGCATAACAGTGCCTACAGTTCATATGTGTTCCATAAAAGATGAGAATTCACAAATTTCCCCAAAGCAGCCACGACAATCAATAAGATAGCCTGTATACGTAGGCACATAAATTCCAGAGGCATGGAACCCATTTCACCAGTCTACAGAAAAGTCATCACTGCCCATCTGAGAACCTGCATCCATATTTTGAGGTCACTCAGAAGAAAGAAAATGAAGCTACATTAAGGCATACAAACAGAGGCAATAAGGACATTGAAAGCAATGGGCAGAAAGATGTATGAGGAGACGCTGGAAGAATTACAACTTAAGGACAGGATGGAACAGGAATATATAATCAGTATTCAAAAACTGAGAAAATGTAAAGAAGCCCAGATAAAGAAAAATACAACTGTAGCAGGATGGGGCTGCAAACTCCAAATTGAAAAAGCAAATTAAAGTTTCTCCTTGAAGAAATACTTCTTCACAGAAAGGACAGCAAGTGATTGGAATAAAGCCATAAATGGCCTGAGTGTGTGGGTACTACATTTTAGCTTAAATCATTTATTTAAAAGGATATCGAGTTGGTGAAGGAGTAAGTAAAGGAGTAGGAGAGCTACAGAGCAGTATCTGTGGTGAAGGAGTAGGTAAAGGGGGCTGCAGAGCAGTATCTGTGGTGAAGGAGTAGGTAAAGGGGGCTGCAGAGCAGTATCTGTGGTGAAGGAGTAGGTAAAGGGGGCTGCAGAGCAGTATCTCTGTGGTGAAGGAGTAGGTAAAGGGGGCTGCAGAGCAGCATCTGTGGTGAAGGAGTAGGTAAAGGGGGCTGCAGAGCAGTATCTGTGGTGAAGGAGTAGGTAAAGGGGGCTGCAGAGCAGTATCTGTGGTGAAGGAGTAGGTAAAGGGGGCTGCAGAGCAGTATCTGTGGTGGAGTAGGTAAAGGGGGGCTGCAGAGCAGTATCTGTGGTGAAGTAGGTAAATGGGGCTGCAGAGCAGTATCTGTGGTGAAGGAGTAGGTAAAGGGGGCTGCAGAGCAGTATCTGTGGTGAAGGAGTAGGTAAAGGGGGCTGCTGAGCAGTATCTGTGGTGAAGGAGTAGGTAAAGGGGGCTGCAGAGCAGTATCTGTGGTGAAGGAGTAGGTAAAGGGGGCTGCAGAGCAGTATCTGTGGTGGAGTAGGTAAAGGGGGCTGCAGAGCATTATCTGTGGTGAAGTAAGTAAAGGGGGCTGCAGAGCAGTATCTGTGGTGGAGTAGGTAAAGGGGGCTGCAGAGCAGTATCTGTGGTGAAGGAGTAGGTAAAGGGGGCTGCAGAGCAGTATCTGTGGTGAAGGAGTAGGTAAAGGGGGGCTGCAGAGCAGTATCTGTGGTGAAGGAGTAGGTAAAGGGTGCTGCAGAGCAGTATCTGTGGTGAAGAAGTAGGTAAAGGGGGGCTACAGAGCAGTATCTGTGGTGAAGGAGTAGGTAAAGGGGGCTGCAGAGCAGTATCTGTGGTGGAGTAGGTAAAGGGGGCTGCAGAGCAGTATCTGTGGTGAAGGAGTAGGTAAAGGGGGGCTGCAGAGCAGTATCTGAGGTGAAGGAGTAGGTAAAAAGTGCTGCAGAGCAGTATCTGTGGTGAAGAAGTAGGTAAAGGGGGGCTGCAGAGCAGTATCTGTGGTGAAGGAGTAGGTAAAGGGGGCTGCAGAGCAGTATCTGTGGTGGAGTAGGTAAAGGGGGCTGCAGAGCAGTATCTGTGGTGAAGGAGTAGGTAAAGGGGGGCTGCAGAGCAGTATCTGAGGTGAAGGAGTAGGTAAAGGGGGCTGCAGAGCAGTATCTGTAGTGAAGGAGTAGGTAAAGGGGGGGCTGCAGAGCAGTATCTGCAGTGAAGGAGTAGGTAAAGGGGGCTGCAGAGCAGTATCTGTGGTGGAGTAGGTAAAGGGGGGCTGCAGAGCAGTATCTGTGGTGAAGTAGGTAAATGGGGCTGCAGAGCAGTATCTGTGGTGGAGTAGGTAAAGGGGGCTGCAGAGCAGTATCTGTGGTGAAGGAGTAGGTAAAGGGGGCTGCAGAGCAGTATCTGTGGTGGAGTAGGTAAAGGGGGGCTGCAGAACAGTATCTGTGGTGAAGGAGTAGGTAAAGGGGGTTGCAGAGCAGTATCTGTGGTGAAGAAGTAGGTAAAGGGGGACTGTAGAGCAGTATCTGTGGTGAAGGAATAGGTAAAGGGGGCTGCAGAGCAGTATCTGTGGTGAAGGAGTAGGTAAAGGGGGCTGCAAAGCAGTATCTGTGGTGAAGGAGTAGGTAAAGGACTGGGGGAGCTGGAGACCAGTATCTGTGGTGAAGGAGTTGGTAAAGGAGGGGCGGAGCTGCAGTGCAGTACCTGAAACAATTGGTCTAAATAGGTTAATTTGACTATGCATGCATAAATGCATGCATTGTGGAAGTTCATTGGGGAGTTGATAGATAAAGAACCCAGCAAGTCTTATTTACAGAAATTGTAAGGGTTTTATTAATAAATCCTTCAAAATTGATTAATTTTAAATACAAAATGAATGTCGTTTCTGTTCTCACCATTTTTTAAAACTGGTAGGTCCAGAGTCATACAAACTTTATAGTATAGACTTCTGGCTTTTTCTTATGTATTTCCTTTTGTTGCATACTCATTGTATGGCTATTTATGAGAAGGTGCCATTTGTTTTATTAGATTCATGCCATCAACATGATATGTTCAGTTAAGATTGCTACAGTACGTCCACCAGGAGAACCAGGTAATCCTTGTTTGAACCCTGCCACCATTCATACAAGATCTTGCTGATACTGGAGCACTAAAAATATCTGGGATGCAAACTAAGATAGCTGTCAAAACAAATAAGAAAAACATTAATGCAGAAAGTCTGTTTCTTGCAGTTTATCTGGATATAACTTGCTAAGATGAGTTGCCATGGCTATGCTCCAGACTTTTCTGGTGCTCCTCGTGATCAGCAGCATTCCTTCTATGAAACAGGCTGAAATGTGTTTTTCTTCTGAACTAGTATGGCCATAAAAACATAAATGTAAATATCCTGTCCTATCCAGTGATAACAGAACGGGACTCTCTTCTGTTAATGGGCAAGTCTCAATTTTACTTATATGATTCACAGTACATAGTGTGATTATCAACCAGGGATGTTTTAAAACAAAATACTGACAAGTCCCAGCTCTGTGGCGTATAGGGATCTAACTTCTTGGCAGACACACTTCAGCTCCTAAATCAATTTACTGCAAAATTGGGTGCAGTTTGTGCATGTAGCGAACGTCAAGTTTTGTACATTTTGGTGATGGCTGATGAGCTTTCACCAGTTGGTTAAGACATTATCTAAAACACACGCAGTATACTTTCTGTGTTTTTCAGCCATGAGACTTATGCAATAGCTGCAGTATGATCTAATATTGCAAATGCTACTTCTAAAGACTTAAAGTGCTGGGTAGATTTTTTTTCTCAAGCCTGTCTAAAATCTTTTGCACATTTCTTTTTTACATCTCTAGGAATGTATGATGTAACCTGCTTATAAACTCAGGCACATTTCTGTCACTGTTACCACTGCTACTGCCTTTAGTAATATGAGGCAATGCAAATGACAATAAGAAGGATGTTTTAACAGAAAGTAGACACAGAAAGCCATATATTCTGATCATGGCAGCAGTGAGGTGAAATGCTTTCCTCATGAGTTTTGCATATACACTTGTAAAGATCATTGCCTTGCCTTTCACTTGCATCTCTTGGGAAGAAAATCTTTTTGATATTTGATGATCTATGCATCAGTTTCCATCAGACATATAAAACTTGGATTTGAAATAGGTGCAAATCAGTGGTTAATGACTCAGCAGTAATTTGGTAACTGATGGTTTTCCAAGATTGTTAGTGAGAGTTCTGGAATAGCAAGACTTCTTTTGGCTGCTCCCGTTAGGGGTTGCCACAGCGGATCAACTGTTTCCATTTCTTCCTGTCCTCTGCATCTTGCTCTGTCACACCAACCACCTGCATGTCCCCTCTCACCACATCCATAAACCTTATCTTAGGCCTTCCTCTTTTCCTGTTACCTGGCAGCATCATCCTTAGCATCTTTTTCCCAATATACTCTGCATCCCTCCTCAGCACATGTCCAAACCAACGTAATCTTGCCTCTCTGGCTTTGTCTCCAAACCTTCCAACCTGGGCTGACCCTCTGATATACTTATTCCTAATTCTGCCCATCCTCGTCACACCCAGTGCAAGTCTTAACATCTTCAACTCTGCCACGACAAGCTCTGACTCCTGCCTTTTTGTCAATGCCACTGTCTCCAAACCATATAACATAGCTGGTCTCACTACCCTCTTGTAGACCTTCCCTTTCACTCTTACTGGTACTTGTCTGTCACAAATCACTCCTGACACTCTTCTCCACCCACTCCATCCTGCCTGTACTCTCTTCTTCATCTCTCTTCTACACTCACCATTACTCTGAACTGTTGATCCCAAGTATTTAAACTCATCCACCTTCGCCACCTCTACTCCCTGCATCCTCACCATTCCTCTATCCTCCCTCTCATTCACACACATATATTCTGTCTTAGTCCTGATGACCTTCATTCCTCTTCTCTCTAGAGCATATCTCCACTTCCTCCAGGGTCTCCTCCACCTGTTCCCTACTCTCACTACAGATCACAATGTCATCTGCAAACATTATAGTCCACGGGGACTCCTGTCTGATCTCATCTGTCAACCTGTCCATCACCACTGCAAATAAGAAAGGGCTCAGAGCTGATCCTTGATGTAATCCCACCTCCATCTTAAACGCATCCGTCACTCCCACCACAGACCTCACCTCTGTCACACTGCCCTCGTACATATCCTGTACCACTCTTACATACTTCTCGGACACTCCCGACTTCCTCATACAATACCACAACTCCTCTCTAGGCACCCTGTCATATGCTTTCTCTAAGTCCACAAAGACACAATGTAACTCCTTCTGACCTTCTCTGTACTTGTCCATCAACATTCTCAGAGCAAACATCGCATCTGTAGTGCTCTTTCCTAGCATGAAACCATACTGCTGATCACTAATCATCACCTCCCTTCTTAACCTAGCTTCCACTACTCTTTCCCATAACTTCATGCTGTGACTGATCAATTTAATCTCTCTGTAGTTACTACAGCTCTGCACATCACCGTTATTCTTAAAAATATGTACCAAAACACTTTTTCCTCCATTCCTCAGGCATCCTCTCACTTTCCAAGATTTCATTAAACAATCTAGTTAAAAACTCCAATGCTATTTCACCTAAATACCTCCATGCTTCTACAGGTATGTCATCTGGACCAATAGCCTTTCCATTCTTCATCTTCTTCAAAGCTATCCTTACTTCCTCCTTGCTAATCCACTGCACTTCATGATTCATTATCCAAGACTGAATGACCAAAAACACAGACTTAAATATTCTAAGAGACTCCAGTTTCACAGAATATTCCCTTTTCCATGAGATACAGTGATTTTGGATTTGATATATATAATTCATTGGTGGGTGATTTTCTACACATTGCTGTGTGCTGGGGTTTGCTCCCCTGCAAAAACATCAGCATTAAAGGAGAACAATCATGTTTAGGCATTAACTATTCTCCTGCATTTTCACTCATTTTTTGTAATTCCTGGGCTAGCACTTACAAGTCTTGGAATTTAAACAGATAAAACAGTATTTACTCTTAGGCAATTTGCCTTGTCCATTTTGGGTTTTATTACTGTGTCGACTCAGAAAGCATTTTTATATTTGAAAATTGTAACTAGACATTTTGAATGACTGTCAAGTGTAGCAAAGCCACAATAGTATGATGGCTTGAAAAGAAATGATGTGGAATGAGGGAGGTTGTCCTTCGCAGGCATTAAAACAAACAAACAAAAGGGCAAAAGAGTCATACAGACACACCATTCAGTAAAAACTGCAAGAATCTGCTAGCCAAAATAGATTGTTCACACTGTGTAATATCTTAAACCTCGTGTAGGGGAGGCCCATGGAATATATACAAATGACCCCTTAAGTACATATCAATATTTCAGCTGGTGTTAGTGTTAGAATAACTATTGTTATGTGGCTTCTGAATGTCCATGGTATTTTACTTTTTAAGTCTTTATGTGTACATATAGGCCAATAATGCCAAAGCTAACTAGCTATAGCCATACATGTTTTAGCTTGTTTTGTTTTTAAGATTGCCAGTCCATTTTAAGTAGAGTGCTTTAAAACAAGCTTATGGATGTGAGAGAGCTTGCAGTTTTACTTAGTAAAAGTCCACTGCCTATTCAACACTGATTTCCTGATAAATCATTGTCTTTCTCTTCCTCCCCTTCTTCTTACACTTGACTTGTACCACCAGGCGACTTTGCAGATATAGTAACAGGATCATGATTCATGACGGGACACTTATTAGCTTCACTCTTTCATCCTACTTAATTAATAGATGTGTGACTTATCCCATGTAAGGAAATACCATACTGGGAGTTTCCATGTGCTCTACTATTGCAAGCACAATTTTTGATACTGTTCTTTTTTTTTCTTCTTCTTCTGTTCGGCAAAGTCAAAATTGGTAACACGATATTGTATCATTTCCTGCCATAAGGCATCTAGTGACTGTCAGTAACTCCCCTATTGGCACTCTATATCCATTCCCAGTAATTCTTCTGACCCACCCGACACTGTCACTAGAATTGCATCTGGTATTATAGCACAATCATTTTATAGCATTTCATCTGTTGCCTTTGTGCTGGTTGTAGTCTTCCTAACATTAAGCACCACTATTTTTTTATCATGTTAAGTGACCACTTAATATTTTGATTTTATGCCTTTGTCCTCATTCATATCCTCTTCACTGAACTCAGCAGGACTGCTGCTAATGACCATATTACTTATGGTTCACAGGAATACTTCAACAGCTGAATCTTCAACAGTTTCTAAATGTCATGCATGCAATGTGATGACTGAATTATTTAACAGAAGCCTTTCTGATGCCAATCAACAGTAAAAAATCTGACAATTATCCTCATTGCAACGTGTATAGAGTAGGCTGTAACCAAAATAAATAAATAAAATAATGAAATGTATCTATTTTTTCAGACAAAAATGATTGCAGCTGTAGGGGTGGAGCCTAGATGGCCAGCTGAGCACATCACTTTTCTGAGCTCTATACAATTAATATAATAGACAGGAATTAGACTAATAAATTTACATATATATATATATATATATATATATATATATATACTTACATTTTATAAAATCTGATTACTAATAGTCTAAACTTTAACCTTACAAACTTTGAAAATTTTATTCCATAAAATTCCTGTCAAATTATTTGAAACTAAACTTAAAGGAAAATGAGCAGCTCCAAGTCTTCACAATCTGATGCTGCACTGAAGAAAGAACTACAGCTGGTGTCTTCCACTCTACAGTCACTATCACTGAAGATAGATGATTTCCAAAAAAAGCTGGAGAAATTAAATGAGAATAGTTCAAAACAAACTGAAGTTTTTAGAGACCTTTTTCAATAACATCAAAATAAAACAATGGACATGGAGACAGCCATAACCAACATAGATGGAAGATTAAAGGAGGATGAACTGCACACAGACTTTCTTCTCAAATAAAACACATGGCTAATGAATAAAATTGATGACCTTGAAAATCAGGAGAGAAGATGCAATATTCAAATGTTCAGAGTATCAGAGAAAACAGAACGAGAACATGATTTTATTTTTGAATAATTGGATTCCCAAAATTTTAGACTTGCAAGAAGGGCTCTCATTTGGTATAGAAAAAGCTCATAGGGCAATTGGTAAGCCAGTGCCCACACCC
This sequence comes from Protopterus annectens, assembly GCF_019279795.1. Taxonomy (NCBI): domain Eukaryota; kingdom Metazoa; phylum Chordata; order Ceratodontiformes; family Protopteridae; genus Protopterus; species Protopterus annectens. The sequence goes on along the minus strand of NC_056744.1, from coordinate 1,253,847,694 downwards.
CCCTCAGCAACACCAAGATCTATTGTAAAATTCCTCTCTTATCCTGATAAGGAACTAGTGTCATAAACAGCTTGGAGGAAAGCCCCATTAAAATTTAACCAACACTTCATCAGATTTAACAATGAGTACTCTGCGAGAATTCTGGAAATGAGGAAGAAATGTTGGTCACTGGTTAAACATCTGAAACAAAGCAACATCAGAGCCCAAATATTGTATCTAGCAAAAATCAAAATGCACCTTTCTTCTGGTACAAGAATCTTTAATAACCTGGGTGAATCTATCTCCTTTATAACAAACAGTAACATAGCAACTATCCCAGAGGATATGGACTTTTCCTTGTCTTCTTTAATGAGAACATCTGAGAAAAATACATGGGATGATATCAAAAAGAAGAAACAAAAAACTGATACGCCAGCTGCCACAAGAAGTTCATCTCTCAAAGAATCAACTGGTAAATGAATAATCAAATCTTGTTCTTTTTTTTGTTAATGATTAATATCTCTTAATTCATACTTACTGCACCATTATGGCAATAAATGCTGTTTAAATATCATTTAACACACAGAGAAAATAGTTAACTTACAGCGATAATATTAAGGAATTGCTTAAAAATGTTTAATCTCATTGCACACTAAGATAATTTATAGCCAAAAAGAAAACAAAAACAAAACTGAGTTGATCTCCAAATAAGGCACTGTTAGTAAATCTAATATGTGCAGCTGCTTCTTTAAGAGTGTTGGAGGAGGGCTCCATGCTGCATACATGTATAAATTTTTATTAAAAATACTAATGCAGCCTGTTTAACCAACTACATAATATAAAGTGTCACAATGACTTAATTACATTAGATAATCTGTTTTTTTTTCATTTATTTAACCTTAAATACTCAATTTAATGTCTTATTAATGTTAGAGTATCTGTTACACTGTATAAAACTGGAAAACATCCACTAGTAAACATGGCACTATTTCTTAGCTTTATTTTTCCCTTTTTTACCACACTAAGCCATTTTTTACTCAAAGAATGTTGTTTAAATTTGAGGTAAAGCTTTTTCTTACCTTGAGATGGCCCTCAAGCTGTTTTTAAACTGCCTTGTCTTCCCTACGGCTTCTGGAAGCTGTTGGTCCATTCTGCTATCTTGCACCCTACAGGAAGTATAGGGAACAGTTTTGGAGAAGCACCCTTAGCTTCAAACTTCCTAAGAAAAGATGAAAGCACTCAGACTTCTGCATTTAAGTAAGTTAGATTTTTTTATTTATATAAAAAGTTACTATTTTCAAGCTGATGTTTAGAAATTGAAAAACAGTTTAATATGATTAAATTAAAGCTGACAGAAACAAGTATAAGCCTGAATCAGTCCAGACTTAGAAACATAAATATAAACACAATTTAAAGTCTCTGATAGTGTTTCCTGATTATGCAATACTTTAATTTAGCAAACTGTGAAAGATTTTGAGAACATTTTGTTATAACTGCATCCTCAAGCTTCAGTGCTAAGGAAGTTCTATTAGACTGAAGACAAGTACAGAGTATTTGTACAGCAGAACCTGCTTAACAACTTTTTTCATATTGCTGCATAAGACTAGAGGGTCTATATAGGTGTCATCTAATAACATTTCTGACTAGAAGGTGTTATAGCTCTGCTAATTGTAGATATTAAGGCAGTTGCATACAAAAAATGAGTTATAGCCCTGCTAATTGTAGATATTAATGCTGTTACATGCAAAAAAAAAAAAATCACATGCTGCATTACTGTGGGGGCAAGAACATGTGTGAGATGGTCCAGGATGCCACTGCCAAACAGTACTTCTCAGAATATTTTACTGACAGCTTTTATGGTGAATAAGCATACAGTTAAATGCAATTATGATACTTTAGATAGCTGCACTAAGATAGTGGCCTCAGGTTCACTCCAGTTGGCAGATTTTGGCAATCTAGAAGCTTTTATAACTGTAAGAATCTTCAGCAAGAAAAACTTCAAAGAATCATCTGTCTTTTGTGAGGTGAATAAAAGGTATAAACAACTAGATCTAATATAAATTAAAATACATGAGTTGACCTTTGGTGGTAAACTTAAAAGCTGCATGCATCAATACAACCCAGTTAATGACAAGGTTCCTTTTCTTAATGAACATATAACTTGCTTCTTTGTTACAAAGTTTGTTGAAATTTCTCTATTATATGTAAAATATCTAAAGTGGCTACACTCCAAATGAGAATGTTTAGAAAACAAGAGTAAGTTAAGAAGACCTTGCAGAAATATAATAAATAATAAATAGATGCAAGATAAATGGTTATTATATAACTGTGACACCCCTACACTGGCCCAGTAATCAAGGAACCTCAGTCCTCACCACTGGCAACAGTGAGGGACGTACACAATGGCAGGATTACAAGTACACACACACAGTAAAGTTCAATGTACCTTAAGAACACAGAGATCACAGTCAGTCTGGGGCTGGGTTCTCCCTCTCTCTCCAGATCTCCAGTAAGACTCCCCACTGGTACAGCTATAGGGTTAAGATCTCAGCTGAGTGGTCAAGCTAAAACTTCCAGCACCCTCTCTGTCCAACAAATGCTTCATGTCCCTGCCCAAGTAGCTGACACACACACACACACACACACACACACACACACACACACACACACACACAATTTAATTTATATACAAACACACACACACACACACACACACACACACCTGGGAAAGGGTGACATGTTTACTAGATATGCCCCCTTCTGCCCAGACTATAAGGTGATAATTACTGCCACCAACCACTCTTTATCAGCCACTGTAAGGCCCTTACAAAGGGTAACCAATCCTACTGTGTAATGTTGCTATTATCCAAATGGTAGTTTTGACCAAGACTTGCAAGGCTTTTTAGGAGTGGCCTGTACAGTGTCACCAAATACATATGCAAGTACTCTAGGAGCTTAAATGTGTCTCAAATATCAGCCGCAAAGATGAGTTTAAATATATTTAATAATACATAAAAGAATAAGACAATATTCAATCAATCAACACAGTGGCTTCAGAGTTCAAAATCACAGGAAATATTTTAAAACAGCATTGCAGGACAGTCTCAAATAAATACAGAAAACATCTAAACTAATCTTTACTATATTCATATCTATCTCTAAAATAGATACTATGCCCTGAATCTTGCTTACAAGCAAGTGCAGATATGATGATGAGTGGGTTACCAGGTCAAAGACAAAATACAAAATGCCCACTGTCTCTCTGAGAGAGTTCTTAAATAAATATCAAAAATTACTGCTGGCTTAGCTTGGATGACATCACTTTTTTCACCTGACTTCAGTTCCCAGTCTAAACCAGAAACTAATAGGTTTTAATATCTCTGTGTAAGAAATACATATCTCTCAGATGTTTACTAAGCATTTTAAACCTAGTAATTACATTTGTTTCAAGACAATAGAAACACTTCTAACTCTAGACATTGTGTCTGCTATTGAACTGAAACTGAGAGGTAACATCTTTTGTTTATGGCCCAGCTTTGCAAGTTAATCTCCTATGTTTCAGCAGGGTATTCTGTGGTTACATTCTTGAAGCTCAGTTTATAACACACCGTTCTGTATAGATTGTACCAATATTCAAAAATGACATAGAACTATTTACAAAATTCCAGATAGCTGGGCTGACAGTGTCACAATAACACATAAATTCTATGCATCTGAACAGAAGATGAAATAGAGTGTGATGTAAAGCAGTTTGTTTTAATAATACAAGAAATATAACAATCATCACTAACCTTTACTTAACAATGCTTAGTAGCTATATGATGCTACTTTATTACCATTATAAGAATAGCCTATATGAAGTTTTATTTTTGCAGTGTTGAACAGTCAGCATTAAGCCCATTTTAATGTAGTCACCTCACTTTCCCTTTATTGATTTGGTCATTCACTACTACTTGTTACAAATAATATAGATAATGAATTCAGACTTATAATCCTATAGAAATAAATTCAGTCCAACATTATCTATTCATCTTAATAAAATGTGCTTTAATATATTTCACTGAGTTAACTGTGAAGCCCCTTAATGTTAACCTAAGAGAAATATTTGGGAGCTTTTACTCTTATATCCAGATTTTACTTCATTAGAACAATATAGATAAACAAAAGATTAGAATGTTGATGAATAACTATGCTCAAGCAATCATTTATGCATTTTTATACAGGTATTACACTGTCCCAAAGATTTTTACACAAGTTGTTGGTTAATTAACATGTTTTTAAACACAAAATGAGAGACTTTCAGTTAGACTGACATATACTCTAACTAGATATAAATGTCTGAGCCAGGCTATAGGCTCCTTTGATGTTCATTAGTGTTGCTCACAATACTTTCTAATATATGTGCACCAGTCTATATTATAAAAGGGGAGCTCAACTTCCTTTTTACCTGTTTATTTTTGGATAACATTATTAAAATATTATTTTTTATTCCTTTTTGCCTGTTTATTTTTGGATAACAATTACAATATTTTATTGACTCTAGCTATTAGATAAAGATTTTATATTTGTTTTAAACTCATTTGATCTCATATAGTAATTCATGTCAAAGGTAGGAACCTCAATATCCAGTATTTCATATGTAACTTAAGATAGTAATATATATATGTATGTGTGTTTCTCCATTTTCCTCATTGCATTTTAATAACTTAGTGGAAAATGTTCAATCAATTGTATGTTTACAGCACAAGTCTCTTTACTAGTACATTTTAGAGCTGATATGTATGTTCATGATGGCTTGGGAAAACAGTTTGATTGATTTTATCTCATCTTTCAAACCAGGATTTTTTTTAATCCATGTATGTGTTGGGGAATTACATTATTTATTTCTCTACGTTTTAATATGATTATTTCATTGTTTCTTTCTGCAATTAGGCCTGATTATAATATACTTCACTTCATATTCACAGTCATGATTTTTGCAAACATGTCACTTAAATCAAAGTTTGGAAGTCTCAACTTCTCATTCAATGCTTTGAGATAATAAAATCAGTTATTACTGACCATTGGAGAAATTACTCCCATAACTCACAATGTCTTTGTCTTTACCTTCACTTTATATAAATGACATCAATAATTCAAATAAGAGGTCAAACCTTTTGAGATACCTTAACATAAACCACAAATAGTATTCATACAGGAAACACATTTTAAAAATACAGAAAAGGATGTTTGGAAACCAAACACTTATATGCTACTAGCTCATGCTTCATTTAAGTCTAAAAGGAGAGGAGTTATGATCCTATGGAAGAATAATATTATCTGCCCTCAAATATTATATAAGCATGAAGACCCTGAGAGACTACTAGCTATCACTATCCTAAAATTCAATCATGGAATTTGGATGCTTGCTAACATTTACTGGTTCCCAGGAGAGGGTGCTTAAACTGCTAAACAACATCTTGACTTTATTAATAGTATATCAAAAGGGAATCTGATTCTAGAGGGGTGATTTTAACTGTTTATTAGATAATTCTGATACAAGTAGTCATCCACTTAGACTAACATCCACTGCTAAAATTCTTAAGAAATGGATACATTCTCATAATTGTATGATACATATAACTAAAAATAACAAATCACTCTGTCATACACACACTGATTATAGATTTAAAACTCAAACCAGAATAAAGTCCTTATCTCCAGTGATTTAAAATTAAATCTTACATCCTTTACTATCTTTCCTTGTCCTTTATCAGACCATGATTGTCTTATGTTAGATATACAAACAGACTTCACAAAACTAAATACTATTACTAAAATTCCTACCTATATCGCCAAACTAAAAGACTTTAAACCATGGCTACTATCAGATTTAAACTTCTTCTTAGAGACAAATAACTTTGAAACTAACATTATTATGGTTTGGGATGCTCTAAAAGCATATATTTATGGTAAAACTGTAGTCTGGTTTAAGAAAAAACTTAGGGAATGTGAATTGGGACTACAAAACCTATAATCTCAATTAACCTCCTTGAGATCTAAGTCATCACGATTAAACTCAAATAAAAAAGAAATAGACACGGTAAACAAGCAATATCTAGATATTTTGGCACACAAAGTAAACTTAGCACTAGAAAAAATGAAATTAAACTCTTATACTCTTAGTCCCAAACACATGCAAAATTTGTCATTAAGAGCAAAATTACATTCCAAGGCAAATAATATCTTACAATCATTACAAGAAGGTACTAATAAGACAGTTTCTGATATCAGAGATATATTAGAAGCCTTTAGATATAATTTCACCCAACATTATAACTCTGATAATATAAACAAAAATGTTACAGCCCAAGAATTAATCACTTTAAATTTGAATGCCACCCCAGATAATATTAGTACAACTCTTGAGAAATGAATAACTCTAAATGAAATAAAAAATAAAATCAAAAACCTTATACCTAATAAAGCTCCCGGCATAGATGGCATCATAGCAGAGATTTATAAGCTTTTTCCAGATTCAATTATATATTTACTTCTTAAGACCCTGGTTGAAGTACAAACTAAAACTTTGATCCCTCCCTATCTCTTAGAGATACTCCTGGACTACCCCTAGTCTTAAATCTGACAAAGATTTGCAGCTATGTAAATCAAATAGACCAATTTCCTTATTAAATAATGACTACAAAAAAATTATGTCTATATTTGTGGACAAAACAAAAGTTCCACTTTCACATTTAGTTCATAATGACCAAACCAGATTTATTCATAAAAGACACACTCATGATAATATCAAAAGAATATTAACATTAATAGAATTCTTAAAGAAAATGAGGAAGCCTTGTTGATGAGTCAAGACATAGAAAAAACATTTGACTCTGTAAACTGGGATTTTTGTTTAAAAGATTAAAAGCATTCTCATTTCCAGTATCTTTCATCTCCATGAGAAAGGCTATTTATAAAGATAATTTGGCATACTTCAGATTAGGCCCATTCACTTCAAAGTACATTCCCATAACCAAAGGCACCAAACAAGGTTGCCCTTTATCCCCAATATTATTTGCCCTTGTCAAAGAAATATTAATGTCATCAGTAAGAAATAATCTAAAATCAAAGGCACTGATATTTAGAATCAATACAATTCTAAAATAGCACTATTTATGGATGATATTCTGCTTACCTTACCTAAGTCAAATCAAGAATTATTAGAACTAGACACAATAACAAATAACTTTCAAAAGATTTTAGGCTTCTACTTTAATAAGCAAAAATCTAAACATGTTATTCTGGGTGCCCTTCAGTAGATCAAACTTTTACAAGTTTGAAGCTCATATGGCTGAGACCTTATGCTCGAACTTGTAAAAGTTTGATTGGACTGAATGGAGAGCCACATAGAGTGTGGATTGGGAAGATTTCCCTTTTTCGCAATGTAGTGTGATCTTGGAGTTGTTATATTTAAGTATCGGGTGTGGGGAGTGCAGCCTCCCATGTGGGGGGTTGCTAAAGACATCTAGTTTTGTTTTTTGTGTTTTTTTTTCTTTTTTCTTCAGTGTTCGAACTTTTACAAGTTCAATCATATGGTCTCGGCGATATGAGCTTTGAAATTGTAAAAGTTCAATCTACTGAAGTAGAGCCGTTATTCTTAATGACAAAGGGAAATCTCAGCTAATTAACCAAAGCATAATTGGAGAACAAGTTAATACACTAAACTACTTAGGGATAACCTTATGCAAACACTTGGAAAAAAAAAGAGACACAAATTTTAAAAGTATATCATCTCAGGTAAATACATATATAAGTAGCTGAACAATGTGTTTTTTTTCATTCGAGGACAGACTGCAATTGTTAAAATGACTCTCCTTCCAAATATTTTATATATTGTTCTGGTTCTAGACACCCATCCTGGGAATAATTAAATTAATCTCATAAATAAAACGTTATTAAACTTCCTATGGTACCCAAACAAAAATAGGATTGTGTATACGCATCTTATTAGATCTTGGGATGGTAGTGGTTTAAGATTCCCTGACTTAGAAAGATGTATCAAAGCATCATTACTTAAAAGCAAATTAAACTGGATTTAATCAAATTACAACTCAAATTGGAAAAATCTCCATATAGTTATAATACAGAATAAAAACTCACTGTCATGTAAAATTCCTTCCAAACATCCCTCCAATAAGTTCTGGTTTCTTCTTAATATGACAACACTCACGAAACTAAACTATCTAAATAACATTAACATCTTTAGAAAAATAATATACTCAAATGCAGATATCAAATCCTGGTTTGACCTAATAATCCCCTTTAAAATCACAAAAAAAATTCCGAATAAACTTCACATACATCTTTAATGAATGGTAAACTAAAAGTTATATTTGTTGGAAACAATGTATTAAAGATGTGGAAACTTTACAATTTCAGCAAATTATAAAAGATTATAACTTATCATCGAAAGAGTGATTATTACTACAAAGTGTAATCATTTATTCTAAAGGCTTATGCAGAATTATTCAGAACTCTTCATATTTTAGATCAACCTCCCTTAACCACACTCATATCTGAAATATTATTTAATGATCAACAGTTTGACAATTTGGTATCCAAATTATACATAATGTTCTTAAGTTATAGGTCCATTTTAACAGCTAAGCAATGGAGCACAATGACTAAAGGCCTACCTCATAGTCTCTCCCAAACAGAAAAATTTAAAATTCTATCGTCAGTAAAATTCACTTCTTGGGGTCAATATCAGAGTGTATTTACTTGGAAGTGTTTATACTCCTGACAAAATTACTAAATTCAAAAAAATCGAATAACATAATTTGCTGGAGATGTCTAACATCATGTAATGCAGATTGGTTCCGTATTTTCTATGATTGCTCAAAACTAAGGAATTTTTGGAGCAATATTGATGATTTTCTTTCAGCTTCATTTTCAGATAACTTCACATTAACTAAAACTTTAATTTTTCTTAATGTTGATGAAACAGTTTCTTTGAATAAATCAGATTCATACTTATTATGGACAATATTAGCAGTAGCCAGGAAATGTATTACATGGAAATGGACCTCTACCACCTCTCTGAGTCTTGGTGAATTTCTCTCCTTACTATAAGAAACCATAAACAAGGAAGTCAGAACCAAAGAACTTAGAATATATCTGAGGAGGTTTACTAACAATCCATGGACAAAGGCAGTGGTGGCTCATGCTATTGGACTGCAGCGCCCCTAGATGAAAACCAAAATTTAAAAAATCCTGGAACTCATGCATACATGTGTGGAAACTCAAATCCGGACTGCTGTTTAACCAGTCCACATTCAGAAGAAGGCAGCAGTCTTACAGATGCTCCAGAAGTCTATGCAGTTACAACTGCATAGACTGGAAGGGGCTTGGACTGCAAGGTCTGCAGTCTGTGAATGTTTCAGAATGAGAATTCCAGCACCAAGAATGAAGTGATCTCCAGGTACTTGCTTTAGTGGTGTGTGTGTGTGTGTGTGTGTGTGTGTGTGTGTGTGTGTGTGTGTGTGTGTGTGTGTGTGTGTGTGTGTGTGTGTGTGTGTGTGTGTGTGTGTGTGTGTCTGTGAGTGAAATGCCCGAGTTAACTATAACTGGTGGCTAGAGAGAGCAACTCGGGTTCAAACCCTCAACCTTGGGTGCAGGTAGCAAGAACTTGAATTCCCTACCCACCACCACTTGTGAAAAGCATTCAGATTTTTGCCTCATATTTTTGTTCTGTTCTATTCCTCATAAAATATGTGGTTTTTGAGTTTTCTGGATTCTCAGACATTTGAATTTCAGACTCCATATTCTTCAGAAAGTACACGGTAACAAAACATTTTAAATTTATAAGATCAATATTTGAAATTTGTCCCTATTTTGGTGCTGTATTCCCCGATTAATGGCTTTGTGCAGGTTTATTTGTGCTAAGAAGTTGAGAGCTATGGTGAGAACTGAATATGTTTGGGGGCTGTATTCTGCCATTATTGGCTTTGTCCAGGTGTTTTGTGCTAAGAGGTTGAGAGCTATGGTGAGAATTGAATTCACTAAATGATAGCCATTTAAATTTCAGTCTTCCTGTCTTTCAAGAAACAGCTGATTTGGCATAGTGGTATGTTGCTCTGACTGTAGTGCATAAGGTCCTGGGTTTAAGAATTGACAGTGAAATGCATGGCAGTAGCACAAGGTTATACAAGCAATGTTTAAAATGTGCCCCTGGTTTTTGGGTTTTTGTCCCCCCCTCAATAAATTTTCACTTTTTCCAGATTTCTTGTGCTCATGTGCTGCAAAGTTGAGAGATACAGTTGAGTGTTGAGTGGATTTTACAAGGAGCTAAGAGCTTCAGGGGAAGAGAAGTTTAGTGCTGCTTATGCTGAGTCTGCTTGCATTGTTAATAGCACAACATGTAGTGTACTTGCTTTTGATGCAGAAGGCTGTGGGTTCTACTCCCACAGTATATAGATGCATTGCTGATACTATACTGTGTTTTACTTTTAAAGCAGGTGGATGCTGCAGTCCTGAGAATATCCTCTTTGACGGAGATACCTAGTAACTATCAACCCATTATCAGGTTTGCTATCCATTCCCTATTACAATATTAATAGCATATCATTTTTTTAATGTAACATGGGCAATTTATTCCTCAAGGGCAACAGGCATGTTATTTGTAGATAAAACATTGAAATATAATGTTGTTTGCTAGCAGCAACCTCTTCATTAGTTACATATCTCTTTAATGTGGAATTAGTTAGATGACTTTTATGTCTGCAGAGATTGTGGATATTTACTGATACTGGTGGATTGTAGAAATTTGAGTAGACTTTTATGATGGAAATGTTGTGAATTGGGCAGTTTTGTCATTATTGGTGCATGCATTTTGATTCATTGTTTACTGGAAAAATGTTCAAAACAATAAATTTAAAACGGCCTCTAATAACTGTACTGTATTATACAAGGAATATAATTTAATACAGTCAGGAAGGTGCATCACTGAACACATGTACGTTTCCTGTGCAAGGGGTCTGTGATTTGAAAACAGCCCAAAGTTAATCTTTATCTGCCACTGGCCAGATACATTTTCTTTCAATGTGGGTTTCAATGCTGTTTCAATGAATTTGAGTTTCAAGGGCAGAGAAGTTTTAATGCTAAGTCTATTTTCATTGTGAGACTGCATTGCTTTGTTTAGCAGAGGTCTATTAGTGTTTGTGCTGTAAAATGTAAAATAAAACTTTTAAATGAAATCCAAATCATCTTAGAAGTAAAGCAGTATGCACATTACAGTGCTTATGGTAAATGGAGTCAAATAGCCAAGTAATGGGACATTGGAATGGCTGCAGAGGGGAGGCCCCATTCGACCATGATTTTGTAAGGGGGGGAAGGGTGGCAAACTCAAAGACAGCCCTGGCTGAACTATACCTCTTAACTGTCCAGATTTTCTCAGCATGAATAGATTTTTGCTTCTTATTTTTGGTTTGTTCCTCATAAAATTTGTGGCTTTCTAGCAAATAATTTAAGAGTGAAGTCTCTAAATAATGACAGACATTGAGTTTCAGACTTCATACCCTTCAGAAAAATGTATGCTAAATCAAGACCTGTCATTTTATCAACTGTCTAAACTTATACAACAGCAATTTTTAGTACTGTCTGCAAGTTCCCCCAATATATTTGGCCTTGTCCAGATTTCCTGAATTAGGAGGTTGAGAGGTACGCACAAATAAATTGCTTTATAGAATTAGGTATATCCACACCTCTCAACTGTCCCTGACTTTGGCTCAAAATATCGCTCTCCCCCTAATAATCCCTCTGCAAAATGACAGTTTTGGAAAAAAATGCGGAGGGTTTACAATTAAGAAATAATTGTAATTATCAAAGTTATAGATTGTTTTTATTTCAGAAATGCATGTAGATTGTCTTATTTTGTCAGCTGCTCAACTTAACAGTACTAATATTAAAAAGTGTCTCCTCTTTACCAGGTTCCCAGCTGTATTGTGTGGCTATTTCATATTTTTGCATCACATTTTTGGTCCGTTTTTCATAAAATTGTGGTTTTCTGGCAAATTAATGCTAAATCATTAAAGATTGAAGTTGGAAAATAATGACAGACATTTGAGTTTCTGATTTTATACCCTTCAGAAAATTCATACTAATGGAAGACCTGCTATTCTATTATCTTTCTAAGTTTATAAGAGCAATATTTAAAAACTGTCCTTATTTTTGGGCCTTTGTCCCACTTCTATTTATGGCTTTGTCCAGATTTCTTGCTCTGACGTATGACAAATGTGTCAGGGCCATCACCATTAGCCAGAGACATTTCAAATTGTGACATACTTGTTGCAACCCACTCTCCCGTGTAGTGACTCTGGATGTGCCCAAGCAAGGCAAGGAGCAGTTATGTAAGTGTGCAGAGTATCCCCCCATCCAAGGCAGACAAAAGTACTACAGTGGTTTTACATCTGTCCTTGATTTTGCAGAATGTTCTGGTTTTCTGTCATATTTTTATACTGTTGATTTATGCTTATCATTATTCATAAAATACATGTTGTTGCACGGCCTGTTGCTCTGTGTTTAAGTAGCAATGCTTTAATGACCATGAGGTAAGCTTATCTGAGATTGTAAGATGCAAGTAAGCTTTAATAAGCATACTGTTAAAGAATTACCAACACTGAAAGCCTTTTTGTTGTCATGCAGAAAATATTTATATAACTAGATAACGTATAAGCTTTAGGTATTGAAATGCATATGACAGTATTGGTAATAAAGGATAAGATTACAGTATTTTCAGAAGCTCACTACATTTGTTGGAGACTTGCAGTCATCTTTGCAGGTTTTACCAGTAAACTAAACAGAATGCCAATTTATCATGAGTGGTCCATAATTTGTGCAGTAATCCTTTAAGCAATTTATCTTGAGCTCGTTTCTTGTTTGCTGTTCATTTTTTACTTTGATCATGTTATCCCCATGAAACAAGTAAATAGTTGTCAGGCAGCAGGTCTTTTCTGGATAAGAAACATTTTTACAAGTGGGGCTATCACAGAGATTGCTACTTTCAGCATGTTATTTGGTAGTTTTATAAAGCTGAATATAAATTATAATTATTACTGCAGTGCAAGGAGAAGTTGTTTGAGTTGAGTGCTGCTTGTTTTTTTATACTTGATTTTGACTGGCATTCCAGTAATGTATTTAAAAAATAATTTATTTTTTCATGCCTCACAATCTTTTTGTTTCATCTAGATATTAAGTAAGCTGTCATGTAACCAATGCATTGAAATATTTTTTTCTTCTACACTTCATTTTGTCTTGATTTGACTCTCATAAAGACAACTTGGCACCCAGGGCAGTGTATTTAATTAAAGTTCCAGTTTTTGTGGTTGTGAGCATAGCTCCACCCATTTCTATTTGATCACACCCTTTTCCATTGGCCCACCCATTCAACTGTCTCCTGCATCCCCCCTTTGATTTGAAGTCACCAGCCACCACTGGACAAAGGTTTCAAACCTAATTGAGACTTTCTGAACTGAATTTTAACACTGTTTAATCATTATTTGTTTGTTTCACTGAAAGATTTTCTCTTAAAATATTTGTACTATTAAAACATTTTTCAGGCCTATAATGTAAATAGCTTGATTTAGTTTCAGTGTTGTTAAAAGTTGTCTGTTCAATATAATCCATGTATTAAACAGTGTTTATTCTCTTATTTTTTTCCTGAAGAAAAATATTGGGAGAAAATGAGTGTAGCTATAATTAAGGATAGAAAGATTATTTTACATAAAGCAACATCCTTGGGTTTCCTGTTGAAAGTCCAAAGATCACAAATGAGATAACTAGAACAACAAACTTAGCATGTAAAAATGGGACTATTTAGTAAATCTAATGTTGAGGTACCTTCCCTTACTCCATGATACAGTAATCTTAAAGTTAGTATATACATACAGGTGCACCCCGAATGTAAAAAGGTGAAAAAAAGCTCTTTTTACTTTGTAACAGCTACAGATTTTACCACAAGGAATCCCTGAAGAGCATTTTTGAATACTACTGTAGACATGAATGCTGGTACTGCACTACTGACCTATCAGTATCTGACAATCATACCTCCTAACACCTTACACCCATGGCAGGTGAGCCCTTTTCCCCATCCTAGTTATGCCTCTGCTTCTAAAACTGCTTTAATATCATTACAAGTTTTGACATACACTATTTACTTACTATTAGCATATTATTTTTTACTGTTGTAATTTGTAATTCTCACACTGCCTGCTTTTCAGAATCTTTTTTCTGAAATTACATTGATTTTTTTTTCTCTTTTCTACAATTTTGAATAGAAGTGTTATGTAGGTAGTCCTAATGTACAACAGACAACTACAATCACATTTAAATTGTTACTGGTAAGGCTGTTTGTGGCAATTTTTCAGATCACATTTTTTAGATGTTTAATGTGTTGTATTTTAATATAAAATACATGAATTCCACTTTAAAAAATGTCTTAATATTCAGCATGTTACCTCATCGGATTTGTTTATAAATCCACTTTGAAAATGAGTGTAGAATTGCTGTAATTAAAATCATTTTTTTTTAAATTGTATATATTCATTGTAGATTCAGTTTCCTTAGTCTGAGTTTATTGCCATGGTTATGCAGGAATTCATTTACTCAAGTCATCTATATATTAATCAAAGGAGATTTAAATACTGTAATAAATCACTCTCTGGTCGATACATCTAATATATTAATCAAGGAGATTTACCCATTGCAATAAATCACATTATGGACTTAAAAGATGATAAAATATTATAACCCCATTTAGATTCATAACATATGTAGAAGTCAATGAGCAGAGTGTTAGTCAAACTTCATTCCTTTTCTACCTTTCAATGTACTTTTCATGCAGTTTTATGGCTAAAATATGCTCAAATTTAATGCACAAGAATATTGCTTATGGCAAAACAGGCAGCATAGTGGTAATTTAAAAAAAATGATAAAACCCTTTGCATGGTCTGACATACTGTGAAGTAAACATACAGATCCTTTTGTTTAATACTTTGGGAATATGTTAAGTTAGTTATATATTTCATAAGTCAATGTTCATATGTTACTACCCAGCAGTCTTTACAAATAGCACCATAACTGCAAAGGGTAACTACATTTCCTAATATGAGGGCATGTTTTATATCTTACATATATATAAACTTGTAAGTTCATAAGCTTGGTCTCCAGTGAAGCAGCTGTAAGCTGTATTTTCACTTACTGCAAAAATTTAGATAAAAAAATGTATCACTCATCCATTTATCCAACAGAACCGTAAACAGACTTATGCTCTTTTTCTCCTAATTTCTTTTGTATTTACATTCCAAATTCTTAGGATAATCTCTTTGATGAACCTTCTTCCCAATATATATATATATATATATATATATATATGTGTGTGTGTGTGTGTGTGTGTGTGTGTGTGTGTGTATATACTCTAGTTCAAACTGAAATATTTATGAATGACTGGAGTACAACTAAAGCCAAGATTAAACAGTGCTTGCAACATTTCATCCTTATATATGTTACATGCAAGAATTGCTTTCCCCAAATAATGTGTGCAACAAAGTGTAAAAAGATGCAAACTCTGACATCTTTCCTTATAACTCAGCATTTTAAGAAATGGAATACACTTGGTGAACCTTCTTTGTCCTTGTTCTAACTTACTTAAATGAGCCTTATGTAAACAAATAGAGTTGTTGCATTCAAGTATTGGTCTAATATACATATTATACAGCACAGCAAATGTTTTTCAATAAACACCCTAATTGTCTCTTAGTTTTGTTCCTTATATCAGTCAGATGTTTAACAAAATACAAGTTATTAATGGCAGTAATACCAAAGTCAAGTATTCCATCAACTACAGATAAGGCTATACCATCAAAACCAATTGTTTGCCTAAGAAATCTGTTACCATAGTACATAACATTGCATTTTCCACAATTAAATTTAAGGCAATTTTCTTTGACCCATTTGGACATATTGCCCATATATAGTTAATTACATGTATTTTATCACCTTCTCATGTTAACATAAATCCAACCTTACAGTTGTCTGTGACTTTATTCAATCAGCATTTAGTGTCTATAGCTATTACCAAGCTGAATACGTAAGGATACAGTGTCGACCCTTGTGGGACTCCTAAGTAAGGATACAATATTGACCCTTGTGGGACTCCTAATTTCAACTATAATCTATCAGAATAGGTACCATTAACTCCTGTCTGTTGAGTACTACCCTTAAGACAGTTTTCAGTTCATTTCCTAACATAATAGCTAACATCATTTCTCTTTAGGTTTCTTATAGTTACATGATGAGAAAGACTATTAAAAGGCTTGCTTAAATCAAGGTATTTGACTCCTACTAAAAATCCTGTGTCTATAGCTAGACTAGTGGTTCATAAAAATCTATCAAACTAGTAACAGCAGATCTTCCTTTACAGAAAAAAAGCTTTACTTAAAATCAGAGCAGTGTCTTGAATTACTTGGTTATGACAGCAGCTGCAATACAAAATGTTTAAAACATCTGCCCAACATCTAATATGGGCATCAAACTTATTGGACAGTCAAAACTCATATATGAAAGGTAGTACTGCATGGAAAAAAATGGTCCATCATATAAAGACGTAACACCAATGCACAACAGAAGCCAATATAACAAGCTTTATTCAAACTATAAACACAATTATTTCAAACCATTAATTGGTTTCAGCAAAAGCCTTTTCCAATATGGTAACCCAGAAATTCAGACTTCAAACAATTTATTGCTTCCTGTTACTAACATCACAACCCAATTATTTTTTTAAAGGTATATTACCATAAAACCCCATTCCTTTAATACTCATTTAAGCCAGGAAAAAATAATGCTTCCAATTTAACAGTCCAAAAATGCCAACATCTGCTGGTAAGAATCAAGTGCATTATTTAAGTATATGTGCAAGCTTGCAGATGAATAATTATGTTTTTTGAGAATAGATACATTTTGTTTAAAAGTCCAAATAAATTGGGATGGAAACAAATGTTGAGTCAAAAGGAACATTTTAGATACATTTAAATCAATTGATACATTATAACCTCCTTTACCCGAAGCAGCGTTATGAGAGGAAACCATACCTCAAAACAAATGAAGATCATTTGTACAATAAGTGATCCATTTTACAGGATACTTGAGTCAGTAAATACCACCAACAGTATCAACAAGAGGGTACTGCCAAGTCCTTCCTCGTTGTACTGTTCATTGTATTATTCCTGTGACATCATTTGGTGTTAGCAATACCGGTAATCAAAACCAAAAATGTTCACTACCAATGTAAAGTGAAAACCATAAAATAACAAAAATGTTGCTGCTGACAGGTTGTCATAATTTATTAAGAGCTTTCATTCTTAAATTCAGCTTGGAACTTAATTAGAATAAAAACATTTCTTTACCATCCATTTTTATATATAAACTACACCCACATATTCACATCCATTAAAAAAACAACCACTCATAGTACTACAACACAACAAAATAGAATCTGGATAACATATATGCATCACTGCTCAATGCTAGAAGCCTTAAAAAAACTCCACTCCCTACAAATACTCCTCACAATGGAAAAATTCAATATATTCACTGTATCACACATTCAGGCTCACCTCACTAGATGAAGACACTAAAGTCAGTAGTGTCCCCAAATTTTTAAATAAAATAATTAAATCTCTAGACTAGTTAAACAAGATAACATTCTGGACCTCCACCACATCCACTTTACCTTAAACAAGTCCTCTTATCACATCCTGGCTAACTAAAGAACCCCCGCCTGTGCTTTCCTTAGCTTATAGCTCTTACCTAACTAGTCTCTGCATTAAGCCAAACACCATTCTCTTAAGGAATTTCAGCTACTCCTACATTAACTGGGAGATGTACCCATCAGCTAAAATGTGTGTCCAGAGATTTCTGGATTTCATCAATACAAACTCTATGGACCAGCTATTCCTCACCCCAACCAAGGGCAATCAAATCTTGGATTCAGTCCTCACCAATATGGGCCATTTTTGATCCCTACCAATTATAACTCCCTACTGGAGCACAAACCAGACCAGTAAACCATAAGACTGAAGCTAGAAGCATCATCCAGTACCCGGGGAGTCAGAAATTAAGCCAAGGCTAACCTACTGAAACTAAATAACCTACCTAAATCCAACATTCCATTCCAACTTGCTATCCCAACTTCTTCTGTAGAATCCTCTATTGCCAATGTCTATGCACTTCTGAAAAGCTGCATAGATGCATCTGTCTCCTTCCAAAGTAAATACAATGCCAATTTTAAAAATAAACATGCTGTAAAATTCTTCCTCTCCTCTACTCTTATCTTGCCTAACTGACCACTAACCTTTTCCTCTCTAGCCCTCCTCAACACATTACTGTATTACTGACCTCATTCACATTCACCCCTCACCTATATATTTCTCTCATTACTTACCTACACCCTCATCACTATCACCCTTCTCTAATCTAAGCACAACTTCTCTGTCTTGTACTACCATCTTTTTCCTTTCCCTAACTCTGTTCTAAGTCTGCCTTATTATTTCACCTAATTATCCATTTAATTAGTCAACAATAAGTTCATCTGTTACAGTAAGTTTGATTTTATGTTCTAGTCCTCAGTACATATCCCTTATGTTAATATTATTTTTGTAATTTACTCATCTAGCATATGTTATAATTTACTTTGTGTGTTAACTTTATATCCTTGTTTAGACTTCCTATTTACTTTTTTGTGTGTGTGGAACTTTTCTCCACTGAAAAGGGACCCTGCCCAGTCAGAATTATCCCAGTTACAAATGTCAAAATAAAATTAAAAAAAATTAAAAAAGTAAGAAGAGAAACAAACTCGTTTTATATAAAAAGAATTTAGCTCTCAAGATGAAAAAAACTTTTGCTAAATGAAATAGGGAAGTCCAGACCCTAATAAAATCAAAGTCAGATATAAGGTTAAAACTGTGATCCAGGCAAAAGTCAACCAAAAAGCCTTCTTTAAGTATGTTAGAAACATTATAAAAAATGTCCAGCACTGCTTCAAGCTAATTGTAAATGATATGACATAGTTGGACCCAGATGACATAGCCGATCTACAAGCAGATAGATTTAGTTCTAATTCACCCTCCTGCATTCACAGGTCTGATATCTACATCTACAGAACCCTCAAATCCCCCATGAACAAGTCCTCAAGGCACTATCCATGGCCAAGAACACTGCTTCTATGGGACAGAATAACATAGTAGACTGCTTACTGGCCAGCCTGAAATAGGACCTGTTAGACTCCCTTCTGAAGCTATTCATTGTCAGCCCACGAACAGGCTTTGTACTGGATAAATCAAGGACAGTAACTGCTATCCCCTTGCATTCAGGTGGGCATTAATGGACTTGGGAAATTATAGATTGATAAGTCTGGCCAGACTCATCTGTAAGTCTGTGGAAAAGATCATTATGGAATTAAGAAGTATGGGCATAGGTGTCCTCCAAACTCTCAACCCTTGCCAGTTCAGATATGTCAAAGGCAGATCCTGCCTGACTGACTTCTGTGATAATGTTTCTAAAGCAATGGATGAGGGCAAATCAGTATACACTACATAGCTAGACCTCACAAAGGTAGCTGGCACCATCCCACACATAGGTATCATTGATAAACCATCCCAGCTAAATTTTAATCCCCATGTAACTCATTGCACAGCAAATTGGCTCACAAATAGAAGCCTGGAAATTACTGTGGTCTGCTTTACTTCCTCCAAAAGACCTGTCAATAGTAGTGTACCCCATGGTTCAGTCATTGGGCCACTGTTCTTTGTCATGTACTTCTCAAAGATTAAAGCTACTGTTAATGGTTTACAACTGATCAGGTTTGCATATGACTGTAAACTTGGTGCCATCATAAGCTCTCTAGTGGACATGAAGGTTATCCAATAACTTTCCAAAACCAACAGCTGGTGTCAAATCCATGGACTAAAACTAAATACCATGAAATAGACTGTCTACTGACATGTCATACTTGTAATGATGAGTGCTGACAGACTGAAAAAAAAAAGTCTAAAAAATGCAGAGAAGTGCAAATATTCATTGCTGTGCTTCTCTTTTAAACGCCTCAAACTTATATAAACTGACTCCAAGATCACCATACCTCACAGAAAAGAAAATATACCAGTAAATGGCCATCTTTGATTTGGTATATGCAAGCATAGTTTTTTGGCCATTCAGTCCCTGTATTTCAGGACTGGATAAAATAGGTCCCAGTATTTCAAATGGTTACCCAAGAAATGTATAGTATTATCCTTTAGTCGGCAAGAAGTCTCATGTAACTATCACACTGATATCACATTCCTGACAATTGATCTAGTAGTTATGGTCCTGAGAAGCTATGTCGACAATCAGTTGTCCTTTGATCACTAAATATTGTCTCTTCTGAAAAAGCCATTTTTCATAACACAGCTTATTACTAAGAGTATGACATCCAATTCCAGGGATGTGATCATTCCAGTGTATTTTGCACTCATTAGGCAGATCAGTACATATGGTGCTCCCTTCTGTATGTACTTATCCAAACATTTAACACAACCTAAATTCTCACAATGCTTTTTATTAAGAAATCAAAGGTCTAAATCATAAAAAATATGCAAAGCTTCTCAAAGCCTTGTCTTTCTTCCCACTGTCATAGATGCTACTGAGTAGTGATCTCTGCTTCATGTACAGAGCCTCGACAAACCCTAACTTAACAGACCTACTGCATATTCACACGTCCACTGGGGGCATAAGTACCTGCTCAAGAGATATCAGTATCTTTGCAACATAAATATGACATAATGGAAAGATGGATAGGTATCACAGAGAGTGCCTCTTCTTTGCAACTGGCTCCATCTCCACATAAAGCAAAGTAATTCTCTTACACTATTCAAGTGAAATCTGGATGAATGAATGGGTACAGTAAATTCACCATGAGATTAGCACCCTTTACCCTCATGAAGAGGGGCAACATGTAAATATTCTGCCCATCTCTAAGTTATTTGTATTTACTAGGCTATTGGTCAGTGAGGTTCTTTAGAAACATATACACACACACACACACACACACACACACATATACATATATATATATATATATATATATATATATATATATATATATATATATATATAGATATATAGGTTTACTATCAACATTTGGAATGGCAGTTGTGTATTTATTCACAACGCTGAACCTATTAAAATAAAATGTATTTATCTTTTATTTATTTATTTGCTTGTTTCAGTTTGATGACCAGTGATGTCCACTGAGCCTAAAAACAACCCATGTTCAGTGCAGGCACAGGGAGAAAAGCTCCAATAACAATGCCAAACATATTAGCATATACACACACAAAGCAAAAAAGTCATTCTACAGTACAAAAAATAAAAATAAAATCTAGCATCTGTACAGTCTAAGAGTCCTTAACAGTGAATTACAAGTGAACTTTTACATTCCACAATAATAGTAGTAAAATTCTAGCAACAGTACAGTCTAAGGGTCATTAACAGTGAATTACACTGTGAACTTCATGACACCATGCAGATGGACAATACAGTTACAACTGCTGAATCCTACACAAATGCACTCTATAAGGACTTACACGAGTGCATGGATCGTGCTATCCCAAACAGAACCAAGACGCTATCTTCCAAAAAACAAAGCCAATCTGGTGGTCCCCTGCCATAAACAAACTGTATAACAGAAGGAAGAAACTGTTGCAAAAGAGTGTAAAATCCCATGAGTGGAGGAACTCCCTTGATCAGCCTCAGTAAGAAGCTGAGATCCCTTATAAGATCGTCCAAAGCTAGCAACGAAAACAAAATCAGCACTAATTCTAAGGACAACCACAAAGCATTCTATAGCTATGTCAAGAATCTCGATGGCAACACCCAGATCTGCTCTGAGTTACAGCACAAAGGCATGAAAATTACAGAACCAACTGATATTGCCAACATCCTGGCAGATAGGTTCAGTGCTAACTTTACCCCCCCTCACCCCCTAAAGGGCCCATATCTATACAGGAAGAACCCTGTAATCACAACTATGCAGGTAAAAGCTGCACTCTCTAAAGCCAAAAACACAGCATCCATGGGACCGGACAACATCCTAGGCTGCATTTTACACGAACTTCAGAATGAACTGGCTCCCCTCTTAAGCACCATGTTCAATAATAGCCTCACATCAGGCTTTGTGCCCACTGAATGGTGCACAGCAACAGTTATCCCACTCCACAAAGGGGGAGCCACCACTGATCCCGGGAACTATCGACCTATTAGCCTGATGAGCCTTGTCTGCAAGGCCATGGAACGTATCATCATGGAACTCATAAACAAAGACATTGGTAACCTCCAAATTCTGGATCCCACCCAGTTCGGGTTTGTGAAAGGCAGATCATGCCTTCTGAACCAGATCGACTTCTTTGAGGCAGTCACCAAAGCCGGGCAGTCACCAAATCCATAGATGAGGGTAAGGTGGTTCACACAGCCTATCTTGACCTCGCCAAGTCTTTCAACACCATCCCCAATTCTGGAATTATAGATAAACTCACTAAACTAGGTATAAATCCCTACGTCACAAGATGGGTTGCCAACTGGCTCACTGACAGAACCCACACTGTAAAAGATGCAGACTCCAAATCTGACCTCAAAGCAGTGACAAAGTGGAGTACCACAGGGTTCCATCCTGGGACCTCTCCTGTTTGGTATCTACTTCTCTGAAGTACAGGCTAACACAGAAGGCTTCTGGCTAATGAAGTTCGCAGATGAATGCAAACTAGGAGCCATAGTCAAGCCCCAAATGATGCGGACATCCTACAGAAGGGCCTTGCTGAGACAGATGCCTGGTGTCAGAGCCATGGCCTCAAGGTCAATGCCAAAAAGTGCAGTGTCATCCCCTTTGGTAAAAACTCTGTACCCATGAACTACCACATAGGCAGCAATCTACTTAACACCGAATGTGTGATAAGAGACTTTGGGACCCAGGTGGAAAGTAGTGTCTCCTTTGTTAGTCACATCGCCACAGTAGTCAGGAAGTCCTTCTACATAGCATACCTCATCATAAAATGTTTCTCTTCCAGGAAAAAAGAGGTCATTGTTCCCCACTACTTGACATGCATTAGACCCATTATAGAGTACAACGCCCCTTTTGGAATGTACCTAGTACCTACCTATGAACATATGACAGCAAAATCTTGGAACTGATAACTGCAATGTCATCATTCAAAACTCAGAACATTCTGAAACAAAAGTATCTGTGAGTGGCAACATTTTGCAGGGGGCTAGCCTGATTCCACCCCCCCCCCCCGTGTGAGGATATTATATATACCAACTCCGAAATTGCAATACAGTGAGGAAAATTAAATTCCCTGATCCACACTGTACTGCAATCTCCATTCACAATGCTGAACTCATAATAATGAATGCAGCTTTGCTAGTGATATGGATGCCTGAACGAGACCATCCCCTTTGTTTTGGATTCATCTTTGAATGGCCATAGCCCATTTAGTACAGTTAAGGTAGTTTCCTTCTCCAACTTGCCTAGTAGTTTTTTTTTAGTCCATGTACTGGGCTATTGTCATCTTTTATAATGCTGTCCTGTTTCATAAAATTACAAGAGCTCCCATTTGCTCCCTTAGGTTTTAGGACCGGCTATGGTGGTTTTATACTCATTTTGTGACACCCTCTATTATGTCTACTTTAAGTGAATTCCTTACTACTTATAACCTTCCTACATGACTATAGTATTCTGTAAAATTTTAAGTTAACATTTTACCCTGGAATTGTCTTACCATGGTTTTGAGATGTATTCTTCTAGGAAGTTCTGAAAAACCCTTCTTTGTCCCTGTCAGAAACTTTGTTATTTCCGTTACTTGAACTGCAGGCATATCATTTGCTCTTCTTTCCTCATAAGATTCATTAATCTCTGCTGCTAAGCTAAATATATTTCTGCTTCCTTCCATGGTATCAGGATGGTGATGTGGTATATCTCTCCTGGCATTATCCTACCATTCAATCTAACTCTGCAGCATATCTAATTGATTTTCTCTATTATTTCAAATGATCTGTAGCATTTAGCCAGAAATGTGCTTTTGCTGAGAGATTTAAAACTAATACCTAGTGTCCAGTTTTTAATTCCTTCGTCCTTGTATTTTTACAACACATCCCTTTTTGTGTAATTAAATTACTTTTATCCTGACAGGTTAGGAGCACTGTGGCCCCTGAAATCAAGGCCTTCTCTGGAAATATCTATTTTCTTTACTAGTACTATACATTTCTTCCTTCACAGAGAATGCTGTACAGACTTCTACCTTTTATACTGTAAATTGATATCATCCTCTGAACACTCGGTTGTGTGCAGTTTCTAGCTAATTTATATTTAATATGAACACATTTTGTCTAAAGTGCTTGGCTTCCACTTGTCTGCCTTGCTCACACTGCCTACTTTTGGTACTAATTGTCTGAACTTTGATCTTCAGAAAGACCATCTGCTGACTGTAAAATTCTTATATCTTGCTCATTAGAATGACTTTTTATTTTATTGCTTACTGCTCTTTCATTTAGGATTTTACTTGAATACTTTTAAAAAAGAAGTGTCTTCTTGCCAGTTAACAGTTTTAGTTTTGTTGCATGAATTGAGACATTTAACACTGGCACTTTCTTCTTTTTTTTTTTTTGAAATATTTTTATTAAAACAAATTATTGTTTGTTCATTACATTTGTATGAAAGATAAAGAACACAATTTTATATAAGATAAAAAACAAAGAAACATAACTATTTACATTATTTACAGATGCCTGAAAAATATCATAAAATTATATGCCAATAAAAGAAAAAAACTAGATTTGCTTTCTAAACACAAAATGTTTCAGGAAGAGCCAGTGTCCAAATGAAATGTCTTAAAAAGGGAAGAAACTTTGTTCAAGGATTATTAAGGAAATACCTCAGTGTATCAAAATGATATAATTTGGGAGGGCCTAGCAAATATGTTTATTAGTGAATTTAAAAGCTATTGTTCAGTGAGAGAGTGTGAGCATTTTGATATTGATATCCAACTTATCAGCACTCTGCCTTTTGTCTTATGTAAGTAGTGTCTTAGAAGTATGTTTTCCTGTAGTAATAGCTAGGAATGTAGAATAAAGTTAGACAAGTGTTCTTCCATTATATCAGAACTTTCCCACTGTACTATTTTAAGTTTCTGTGTGATCTCTGAACTCTTAGATATCACTGTGGTGTAGTAGTATTGTCTTGTGTTTTTAAGTATTTATTATTAAATATTTTTTACAAACCTTTACCTGTGGCTAGTTTGTGTAGAGATAAGTAAGCTCTAGAGTACATTGAATATTTATAGAATTTATTGTAATAAAAGCCTTAGACTGAATAGTCACATTACCAATTGGATAATAATTTTGCAAAGTAATAATTGGACATCTTTTTAAGGGCCTTTGGGTAGCTGATAAGTATTAGCTGATGGTGGCAGAAATTACTACTGTATAGTCTGGGTAAAGGGGCACAGCTGGAGAATCTGTGTCAGCCCTTCCCAGGAGTGTCTGTGAAGTTGTTTAAATACTTATCTCAAAGGGTGTGTGGTGTGTCAGCTACCTGGGCAGGGACATGAAGCACTGGTGGGAAAGAGAGGGTAATGGAGGTTAGCTTGCCCGCTAGGCTGAGATCTGGACCCTATAGCTGTGCCAGTGGGGAGTCTTATTGGGGATCTGGAGAGCAAGGGAGCAACTATCCCCAGACTGACTGTGATCTCTGTGTGCACGTAAGGGAAATTGTACTTTAATGTGTGTATTTGTTATCCTTTCCTCATATATGAGATGCCCTCCCTGGTATTAGTGGTGAGGATTGAGGCTCCTTGATTGGTGGGCCAAGGCATGGCCTCAGTGGAAGGGGTAGTGATATCCAAGCAGCTATCTCCTACCCAGGTTTGAGAAATCCGAGCAGTGTTGCAGGAATTTGGGGACATGTTCACTGGGAAACCAGAGTTCTCCAACCAGGTGCAGCACCAGGTGGATACAGGACCCCAAAGGCCTATTAGACAGTTCCCTTATAGGGTACCTGAGGGAGTCAAACAGACTCTGAGAGAGGAGGTACAGGAGATGTTGGAACTAGGGGTTATTCAAAAGTCCAACAGTCCCTAGGCCTCACCAGTGGTGCTGGTGCCAAAGAAGAATGGCAGCACCAGGTTCTGTGTGGATCACAGGAAATTAAATAGTCACACAGAGTCAGATGCTTACTCCATGCCTAGGACGATGAGGCCCTAGAGCAGCTGGGTGGGGCTAAGTATCTTACAACCACTGATCTTACCAAGGGTTACTGGCAGGTGCCCTTGACTCCAAGTGCTAGAGAGAAGTCATCCTTTGTAACTCATTTTGGCTTGTACGAGTTCACAAAGATGCCCTTTGGGATGAAGAATGCCCCAGCGACTTTCCAGAGGTTGGTGCATAATATCCTAGCAGGAGGGGTTGCCCTTGCTTACCTAGATGATATTGCCATCTATAGCCATTCCTGGCAAGAGCACCTTCAGCATGTCAGGGAGGTGCTGGGCAGACTACAGAGGGCAGGGTTGACCATTAAGCCGAATAAATGTCAGGTGAGTATGGCAGAGGTCTCCTACCTAGGACATAGAGTGGGGAGTGGGGAGTGGTAAGATAAGGCCAGAAACTGTGAAAGTGGAAGCCATTCAGACATGGCCTGCGCCTGTTACCAAAAAACAGGTGAGGGCATTCTTAGGGACAGCAGGGTACTACAGAAAGTTCGGCCCCAGTTATAGTACCATAGCTGCTCCCCTCACAGACCTGACAAGGAAGAACAGGCCAGATAAGGTAGTGTGGAATCCAGCATGTGAGTAGGCATTTCAGATGCTTAAAGAAGCTTTGGGAGGACCTCCTGTGTTAGCCAGTCCAGATTACAGCAAATAATTTGTTGTGCAGGTGGATGCTTTGAACCATGGGGTGGGGGCTGTACTTAGCCAGATTTCTTCAGAGGGAGAAGAGCACCCAATGGTTTATCTCAGTTGTAGTCTCCAACCCAGGGAGGAATGCTATGCAGTGGTAGAAAAGGCATGTCTAGCCATAGTGTGGGCACTGCAAAAACTTCAACCTCATCTGTATGGAAGGAAATTTACTGTTATGACAGATCACAACCCTCTAACGTGGTTAAACAGAGTCAGTCATCAAAATACCAAGCTGCTAAGATGGAGCCTGAGGTTGCAAACATAAGATATGTCAGTGCAGCACTGCAGCTACCCAAAGGCTCTTAAAAGGGCATCCAATTATTACTGTGCAATATTATTATCCAATTGGTAATGTGGATTAGCAATGCCAATGCAGATGGGCTCTCAAGGCAGGGAATGGGGTGAGGTACACCCAGATAGACCCAACCCTCTCAAGCAGCTTTTCTCAAGGGTCACTTGAAAAACTAGCTTGAGTTCTTCAAGGGCGAAGAGATGTGAAGATTGGGGAAGATGGTTGAAGGCTTCCAGCCTAGTCAAATAGAATTTGATACATAATTCTATCATTTGTATATATAAATGTAAAATACAGGCTTGTGTTCTTAAATAAAAGAAAACACTGTAAAATGTGAACTTCAGGATTGTAGCAACATTGCCATCTGCTGTAAGGAAAACTAAGCAAAGCATTTCAAATGTTCTTTGAAGTTAAAATTATCTAAATAGTGGTGCCGAAGTGGCTGGCTGAACACATTCTTTCTATTGTTTTAACTTAAGGAATAATTGCTAGAGTGTACATGTGAAATGTCTTTTATTATTGTACTTTCCTGAGCAGGTGTTAATTTGCTAAATAATGCAGTTTGTTGGCCTGGGAACACCAGACTAAGTGTCAAAATGATGTAATGTGTATACTGGGAAAACCTAAGTGTCAAAATTATGTAATTTGGGAGGGCCGAGGAAAGATGTTTGTTGGTTTAAAAACTATTGTTCAGTGAGAGATTGTGAACATTTTGATCTTGATATCTAACTTATCATCACTCTGCCTGTTGTCTTATGTAAGTAGTGTTTTAGAATTTGTTTTCTTGTAGTAATAGCTAGGAACCTAGAAGAAAGTTAGACAAGTATTTTTCTGTTATATCAGAACTCTCCTACTGTATCTCTGAACTCTTACATATCACTGTGGTGTAGTAGTATTGTCTTGTGTTTTTAATTATTATTTATTAAATATTTTTAAAAACCTTTACCAGTGCCTGGTTTGTGTAAAGATAAGCAAGCTCTAGAGTGCATTGCATATTTATAGAGTTTATTGTAATAAGCCACTCTAAAAGCCTTAGACTGAATAGTCACATTACCAATTGGATAATAATATTGCACAGTAATAATTGGACACCCTTTTAAGGGCCTTTGCGTAGCTGATAAGTATTAGCTGGTGGTCGCAGAAATTGCTACCATATAGTCTGGGTAAAGGGGCACAGCTGAAGAATCTGTGTCAGCCTTTCCCAGGAGTGTCTGTGAAGTTGTATAAATACTTATCTCAAAGGGTGTGTGGTGTTGCCAGCTAACTGGGCAGGGACACAAAGCACTGGTGGGACAGAGAGGGTATTGGAGGTTAGCTTACCAGCTAGGATGAGATCTGGACCCTATAGCTGTGCCAGTGGGGAGTCTTATTGGCGACCTGGAGAGCAAGGGAGCAACCAGCCCCAGTCTGACTGTGATCTTTGTGTGCACTTAAAGGAAATTGTACTTTACTGTGTGTATTTGTTAACCTTTCCTCTTATATGAGATGCCCTCCCTGGTGTTAGTGGTGAGGATTGAGGCTCTTTGATTGCTGGGCCAGGGCACAGTCATCACAATAATAAAAGATTGATGATTTTTGTTCATATGGCTCCTTCCATTATGTAAAGATGTTTGAGTGAAAGCAAAGATAAATAATAAAATTAGTAGACAAATGATTTCAGCTTTGACATTAAACATTCTATTGTTGGGCCTAAATATAAAAAGGCAACAAAGAAGACAGTATAAAACAGGGGTGGGCAAACTTTTTGATTCGTTGGCCACATTGAGTTCTAACATTTGACAAAGGGGCCGGAACAGGAGCAGATAGATGGCATGCTTTGAAAACATCACCTCATTGGGGGAAAAATACACATCTTGGGATATGGAGAAAACATGTGCTTTAATTTCCAATGAAAATGAAGAAAAGCATTACAATAAAATCTCTGACTTCGAAATGAGTCTTTAAACACTGAAAATCAAATAAATGACCGTTTTATTTTAAAGCACTGAAAGTTCTGTTATCCTTCAGGATATCACCATCACTCTCCTCCTGACTGTCTTTTTTTTCAAAAACGGTAGGAGATGCAGATGTACTTGTCCTGTTCCTTTTATTCTATTTGTTTCCCCGGTGCCAAAAGTCAACAACGACCAGTGCAAGGACGAAACAGTTGCAGCAAGTCAGTCTGTGAAGCGTTATATTTGATCTGCGTGCACTGTTTATTTTAACAAGCTTACTCCATGGAAGCTTCATGTTTTCGATGGCAGCAGACACCCGTTCAAACAAGTCCTCTCCCCGTGTTTGTCCTTTCAGAGACTCCATTGTCAAAAACTCCTCTGTTATTTCAAAAGTTTCGTTGATTCCTCGGATAAAAATGAGGAGCTGAGCAGTGTCTTTGACATCGTTGCTTTCATCCAGTGCTAAAGAATAAAAAGTGAATGACTTCGCCTTTTTGTTTAATCTGCTGGTGATATCTTCATCTATTAGTTCCACACGGCGAGTCACTGTCCGCCATAATAAACTGATTTTCTCAAATTTGTCTTTGGTCTCCGGGCACAAAATACCTGCTGTCTCTACCATACATTCTTTTAAAAACTCGCCCTCAGACAGTGGTTTGCTGGCCTTTGCTATTTTGAATGAAAGCATAAAACTGGCCTTGGTACTTGACTCTTGAATGGCAGTTTGACGGTGAAAAAAACTTTGCTGAACCTTCAAATTAGCTGCCACCTTCTCAGCAGCAGCTTCCCGTTCTTTTGTTGAGAGCTTGCTAGCATAATTAGCGTGCTTTGTGGCAAAGTGACGGCTAATATTATACTCTTTAAAAACCGCCACAGTTTCTTGGCATATCAGGCAAACAGCAGATGATCGGTGTTCAGTGAAAAAATATTTAGTTGTCCACTCCTTATTGAACACTCGACATTCTCTGTCCACTTTCCTTTTCTTGGGTCCGCTCATCTTCATAGAGGGGCGGTGGCTCAAAGGGTAAAGTGCAAACGTGGAGTAATAGGTCTACGCTTCACCTCAACAAAGCCAATATATCTAGAGTGCGCCATCTAGTGAGGAAACATCAGAATTGCAGGGGAAATAAAACATTAACAAGGTTAATTTATTAAATTTTTTCAAGTTTGGCGGGCCGAACCAAAACGTTTAACGGGCCGCATGTGGCCCCTGGGCCGTAGTTTGCCCATGCCTGGTATAAAAGGAATTGTGTAAAACAGTATTACTCAAAAACAAGCATGGAATTATTAAAATTCTCAGTCTGGAAGATAAAACAAGGATCATTCAGACTGCTTTCCCTAACCTTCATAGCCATACCCAGCAGCTCTGATCAGATCAGCACCATGAATGAGACATGTAAAGCAGAAATAAAACTAATCTGAGCAGCTTTTACTAAAGTAAATGAAAAACAGTCATGAAGTTATATACATATTTCTGAAGATAAAACCTCAAATAAATAAAAATCATGATATGTAATTGTAGTCTGTATGAGATATGCTTTACGTTTTTTGTCCTATGAAGGAAAAAGAAAAGCTGTCATAGATTTTAAATAAATCATCCTACACACCCAAACAAGCAGCTACTGAAGAAAGTTATCAAAACTCTTGAAGTTAGGAATACTATGTAGTTCAAATATATATGCTAGCTATTCCTAAAGTTATAGGAATACTGAATACTTGTGTATATAAAAAAGAAAACCCTTTGCATCATTAACTTAAGCTCTGTATGTCTATACATATTAATTCTGAGATTATACTAAGTGAAGTATACTGTAAATAATGTGATATATATTCACACGCTATTAAAGTTGTTGCACTGTTACTCTTAAGAGCTTATTATGCTTATAAATCACAGATTCCTGTGGTTATGAAGCCATAAAGTATGCAGTTAATAGAGATGAACTAGTCAAAAGGTGTTTAGCAGAGTAGAAACTTGCTACAATAGTAAACAGTCTAAAACTTTGAATGTAGCTAGTGTCAGTTTAAGAAGATATAAGACTTGACTGTTTCTTTTTTTTTTATTAAACAAGCAGCCTTGAAAAGAAAGGTTAAATTTGCTCTTGTGTCACATATAGTGATTAGCATAATATGTATAGTAAGTAGTTAGAAACCATTTTAATTTAGTGAAGACTGACCTAAGTAATTATTGCATTTTCAGGCAATCATAAACAGAAACAGGATATACACAGCAGAAGTGCTACCCTGAAAAAGAGTCCCCTTGCTTGCATTGTGTTACAGTAAAAAAAAACAGCTAATGAAATTCAGAACCAACATAGTGGACACTGTGTGGTTTAAAATAAGTCTCGAGGCTCTATGAGGTAAGAAAAAGTTTCACTTTAGTCAAAGGAGTAATTTTAGCAAGATTCCATGAGTTATGAGGCTAAAATCTGAAAAAAATATATATATATATATATAAAAAAATGGTATGAATGTTCATGGCCCTTTTAAGTACCATTAAATGGTAAAACACACCAAAGGCAAGGAATAACTGCATTCAGGTCATTTTTACCTGAAAAAGCACATATAAGTGAAAATATGACTATATGAGATAGTATTAACATTACAACAGATCAGGTTAAAGAAATAGCAATAAACCATATTGTCGATAAGTAATTAAAACAATCAAGTAAGGGAGAATATCTGTTGTGCACAGAAATATCATACACTCGTTTTGTAAAATATAAAGCAAGAATAAATCAAGATTGCTAGTGATGCTTCAAACTAATTATTATGTTTCTATGGCATTATTAACAGTACAACAGTGTCATAGTAATGTTAATGAATGGTAAAGGCAGCTAGTGTCTGTATTAAGAAAACTTGCAGAAGAAATGTAACAACATGACATTTTTGAAAACTAGTTTTATGAATAAAAAGGAAATAAGATTTGTACCTATCAGTAGAAGCTTTGAGAGTTTTATTGCTGGTTTTGTCAGTCTTTTGCTTCTTTTTTTTTGTTTGCATCTGTCCAAGTGTTTTTTTCAGGTGAACTCTTAAGTGAGGTGAGAGAGAATTCCATGTGTTCAGGGATAGTCAGTATGTTATTCTTTTTTTATGAAAGCAAATGCTTCATCTAAGTTGTTAAATGTCTTTGTTCTATTTGGTAGATGCATTTTTATTCTTGCAGGATACAGGATCTGTGCCTTGACGTTGTTTTGCTTTAAGAGTTTAACAAATGGCAAGCACTTTTCCTTATATCTATTACTTTTGTGGAGTAATCATCGTCAAATCACATATACAAGATCTTTGTCTATATAAGATCAAAATTTTATGACCATAGATCTTGGTGTAGAGAAGAGGAAGTTGAAGCTAGCTTACGTAATGCTCTCTGTCCCATAAGAAAACCCTTCTTGCAAGTCTAGAATATTAGGGATTCAGGAATTCAAGAATGTTTTGTCATTTCCTTCTGCTTATTCAGGGAGATGAAAAATATGGAAGTTGCACCTACTTTCCCAGTTCTCAAGATCATGAAGCTTATTTTGCAGCCAATTATTTTGTTTGAGTAAGAAGTCAGTATGCTGTTTTTCTTCCATAAGTTTTCCATCAATTACAGTTAATTCAGTCTCTAATTCAGAAATTTTATTTTGTTGTTGCTGTAACAGTTCCTTGAATAATTCAATTTAATTTGTTCCTTACTGTTCTCTCAAAGGTTTTCTAGATTTTGTTGAAAGTTATCTATTTTTAAAGATAAGGTCTGTAGGGTTGAAGTTACTAGTTGCATCTCCTTCTTCAGTGCAGAGCCAATTTGAGAGTGTTTGGTGTTTTGGTTGTCTCAAATAATATGAGGAGAATTTCTTTAAGAAAGGTCTCCAAAAGTGGTACACAAACCTTGAAGTAATATTAATGGTTTATGTAAGAATTAATAGTTGTTTTTGACTAAATTTCTGTCTAAATAACTGATTTTACAGAGCTCTAAAAGTATGCTGCATTCATGTGGCTATCCTGGCTCTACCCCCCCCCCCCCCCCCCATTGGCACTTTCATGTTTGTTCCCAAAGATGTTGTCATGCACAAGTGATGCTGCCACGCTATCTAAAGTGTCTATACCCTTCATATCAACCTGTTTTCAATGAATGTGTTACTTTATCATAGGTATATTGTGGATGTCTGGTTTTGATACTAATTATCTTGTTACTTAGAATTTGCAGCTTTGATCCTCAATATAACATAGGGCTATTATTCATTTGGATTCCTCCGTTTTCTGATCCTCTATCCTGCCATTCTGATTCTGATATCTGCATTGTGTGTGTTTTGACCAAAGCATGTAAGCCTATTTAGAACATTATTATAGTCTCTTACTGTGGACTGATTTACTCCATCCAGCAATACACTATGTAACTCAATGCACTGGTAAGAAGTAGAAACATTTTGCTCAGCTTCATCCCTTGCAACTTTGCTATATTTGCCTTCTTCTGCTCAAAGTGACATCCTCTCACTCTGCCTTCTTAAAATTTAACTAGTTTACTTGAAGGAGACACAGTTCTGTAGTTTCACCAAGTTCAACCTGACATGAAGTAGTTGGTTCTGCCTCCTCACTTGCTAATGCAAATAGAGGGCCTCCTAGAAAAAGCAACACCGGATGTTTTTTGTTCCTTTTCTTTATGAATGTAATAATGCATAGAAACCTCGTCATTGTCTTTAGAGTTGCTGTATTGTGGCTCAACAGGACTATCATTAAGGCACTGCTCAGGGTTATTTTTGTCCTTGGTGTATACTGCATTCTCCTCCTTCTTGCCTTCCCTGATGTTGCTCTTCCTTGGTTGCTGCATGAAACATCACACTCTCGGTTTTATTCTCTTCTATACATTTCTCTCTCTCTCTCAGTAAATGATTTATCTAACAGATGTGGGTTTAAAACTCTAACCAGTTAGTAGTTCTCCATCATTAATTGCTCTGGTATGATCTTCCTTATTGTTGTATTTTTCCTTATCAACACCCACCTGCTTCTTAGAATTCTGCATTTCTTTGACTTTCTATTTTAGCTTAACAGAAAATTTAGAATTCAGCTCACATTATGCTTTATCCCATATTTCTCATTATACTTTTTCAATTTATTCTCTTTAGTTCAGTTAATAACTTCCATGTTCTAGACTGTAATAACACTTTTGTTTTACAATATTTGTAAGTTGTAATGACATTTCTTGGCTATTCTGCAACATTTTCATGCTCCAATATCTTTGTGTTTAAGTCTCTTCCTTCTACTAATTTTGCTTGGGCACATATCGGGCTGCAATATTTTATTGTGTAAATTCCTACCTTTACAGGTTCTGGTTTTGCAGACTGCTTGATCCATAGGGGCATGCTGACATACTTCTTTAAAAGATGTGTGTTCTTGGTCTGTCTGTGTCACTCAGAGGTGGATCACGCTGAATGAGTCCCTAGGAAGAACAATGGATTAGGGACCCCA
Organism: Protopterus annectens; assembly: GCF_019279795.1. Classification (NCBI taxonomy): domain Eukaryota; kingdom Metazoa; phylum Chordata; order Ceratodontiformes; family Protopteridae; genus Protopterus; species Protopterus annectens. The sequence goes on along the minus strand of NC_056744.1, from coordinate 1,253,813,030 downwards.
GTCTTAGCTAAGATCACAACATAATTTATTAGACTGACAGAGACAGTATAAACATGGCTGTTCAATGCCTGTGCAGTGCTGGGTATAACATAGCTGAACTCAGACCTGAGCCTTAGATGGGACTGGGAGTACAAGGGAATAGTAAAAAGGACTTTATTCAAGTTCAGTTTTATTATATTGCTTATATTTTAAGAATTTTTCTAAAAATGTTGCCAAACAAATATATACAGCTGTAGAAGAATAAAACAAAATAGAAATTAATAAAACAAAACTGAATAGTTATAAATTGATAAGTCTAAAAAGCATTCCAAAACAATATAAAATAATATTACATTTCATGGGAATATATCCAGCTGAAAATGTGGTTACAGCTGAAGAAACATCTAAGCAAAATAAAAAACTTGGGGTGATCAAGCATTAACAAAAAAAGAAAAAAAAAGAACAGTTACAGAGAAGATGGCAGAGGCGAAACATCTCAACTGTTCTTTCATACCTAAGCACTGCACAAAGATTCCAATGAAAAGAAACCAATGAAGATGTAAAGTCCTCCACCATCAAAAATCTAAATGAAATTCTGTGAGCTCCTTAAATGAAACACACTAGATACAGAAGAAACCCAAACAAAATAATGTCTGATGTCAGTGCAACCAATATCTTCAATCTGTTTACCCATTCATCCATCCATCATTCTATTCATCCATCCACAACCCTTTTTCCTCATTTCTGCAGATGGGTTTGAGGCATCACATCAACAGTGACCATCATCTAGATCCAGTTTTTAAGGAGCTGAAGAAAATGGTATCCAGGTAAGATCTGACTTTATAAAAATATACCACTATTATCCTTACATGAAACCCTATCTAATGTTCCATATTTCAGAGAATATAGGTTCATAGGTGTATACTAGGCTAATGGCCCTGGAGCATTTACAAGCCTAACCCATAGGATTACCCCGGCATCATGCCACCCAACCTTAGTTCCCAGTGCCTCTGTTGAGTAGAGCCACTGGAGTGATCCCCTGGGTGAATTTTCTATTTCCCATCCACTTATCAAGATTTCTCTTGAAGTGGGCCAGTGAGGTGCTCTGTTTGACATGTATGGGAAGTCTATTCCATAGCACGGGCAGTGTCTGGGTTATGAACCTGTCCCTCCAGCTTGTTCTGTTGATTGCGTTAATGAGGTTGAGGTCTCTGGAGCTTGTGGTGTGGAGGAATTGGGATTTCTTTAGATGTAGCATTTCTAACAGAGCTGGGTCAGACATGGATTTGTAAGTCAAGCAGAGATCACCTCTAAGTAGGTGATATGAGACAGAGAATAGTTGGAGTTTTTTCAGTCTGTTCATATAGGACAAGTGTTTAAGGCCTAGGATCCTCTTTGTGAGGTACTTTTGCAGCCTCTCCAGTTGTTGCCGGTGTCTAGTGAGGTACATGCCAAATGCGGCATCGTACTCGATGACTGGCCTAATGAGGGAAGAGTAGATGGAGACAATAGGTTCATAGGTTCATTCTAGGCTATCTGCCCTAGGGCATTTATAAGCCTAGCCAGAGTGTGTGTGGCTTTTGCCACCCCTTGGGATGAGAATACTAAGCCCATTTAGGGTTTAATTTACTGTGCCTCTGTCTAGTAGTGACACAGAGATGATCCCCGGGGTAAACTTAAAATCTCCCATCCACCCGTCAAGATTTCTCTTGAAGAGGGTCAGTGAGGGACTCTGCCTAACATGGACTGGGATTCTGATCCAGAGTGTAGGGAGCCTCTGGGTTATGAATCTGTCTTTCCAGCACGTCCTATTTATTTCTGTGTTGAGGTTCAAATCTCTTGCTCTCATGGCTCTGATGGATTTGGATTTTCTGAGGTGGAGCATGTCCATTAATTCGGGATTGGACATGGCCTTGTAAGTCAGGCATAGATTGCATCTGAGTAGGTGGTATGCGACTGAATAGAGCTGGAGTTTCTTCAGCCGGGCAGCTTATGGCATATGTTTGAGACCCTTTATCCTCTTGGTGAGGAACTTTTGGGGTCTTTCCAACTGCTGCAGGTGTCTGGTAAGATACATCCCGAATGGGGCATTGTACTCAATCATGGGCCTGATAAGAGAAGAGTACAGGGGCACAATGACCTCTCTTGATCTAGATGTGAATCCCTTCATGATATGGTGGGAAATATAGAAGGTCTTCCTAATCACCTTGGCAATGTGAGTGTCAAATGAGAGGCAACTGTCAACTTGGGTCCCTAGGTCCCTGATTACCTCTTCCGTACTTAATGGATTACCACCTATGTGGTAATTTGTGGGTACCATGTTTTTCCCAAAGGGTATGACTATACATTTCTTGGCATTCAGTTTAAGGCCATGGCAGTGGCACAAATTATCCATTTCTATGAGGCCTTTCTGAAGGATGCTTGTGTCCGCTGGAGTATCAGTTATGGCGCCCAGTTTGCAGTCATCTGCGAACTTTGTCAGCCACAATCCTCCAATGTTTGCTTGCACCTTGGAAAAATAAATGCCGAACAAGAGGGGTCCCAGGACTGAGCCCTGTGGGACACCGCTTGTGACTGGCTTAGAGTCTGACATGGCTCCAGCAATTCTGACCTTGTGGGTTCTGTCCCTGAGCCAGTTTGCAACCCATCTTGTGACATACGGGTTTACATTTAAGCTGGTGAGTATGTCTATGATGCCCGAGTGGGGTATTGTGTCAAAGGCTTTTGCAAGGTCAAGGTAGGCTGTGTGAACTGCCTTACCCTCATCAATGGCCTTAGTGACTGTTTCAAAAAAGTCGACCAGGTTCAAAAGGCAGGATCTGCCCTTGACAAAGCCGAATTGGGTAGGGTCCAATGTCCGTAGGTCCCCAATGTCTTTGTTTATGAGTTCCATAATGATCCTTTCCATAGCTTTGCAGACCAGGCTCATCAAGCTTATGGGACGGTAATTTCCAGGGTCCGTAGAAGCACCTCTTTTGTGGAGTGGGACCACTGTTGCTGTACGCCACTCTTTGGGTACGTATCCTGTAGTAAGGCTAAGATTAAACAGCAGCCTTATATGCGGGTTTAGTTCCTCTTGGAGTTCATGTAGCATGCAGCCCGGGACACCGTCCGGTCCCATTGATGCTGTGTTTTTAGCTTTGGAGAGGGCGGCTCTTACCTGGGCATCTGAGATGTTAGGGAGGCTACACTCTGCTGGGATAGATATTTCTCCTTTTGAGGGGAGGGGGCAGAGAAATTTGCACTGAACCTGTCTGCCAGAATGTTGGCAATGTCTGTGGGTTCAGTGTATTTTGTGTAATTTTGGACTAACTTTGAGCATATTTGGGAGTTTCCACCCAGGTTTCTAACATAGCTAAAGAAAGCCTTATGATTGTCTTTTGTGTCTTTTGCGATTTTTCTCTCATAGTTGGCCTTGGATGATTTTATGAGTGAACGTAGTTTTTTGCTAGTACTGATCAGAGATGCCTTCCCTTTTAGGGATTTTGCTCTGTCATGTAGTAGCTTCCTCCTCCTGTTGTAAAGTTTGTTAATGGCTGGGGTCCACCAGACAGGACGCCTGCCTTTGGGGGAATGGGTCTTGGTTTTATTAGGGATTGCATGATCCATGCATTCTTGAAGGTGTCCATAGAAGACGTTTATAAAGGATTCAGCGGTGTGGGCTCTGGTTTCCACTGGCCCAGGGGCCTGGAAGGATACCACTTCAGTCTTAAGAAGTGTGAAGTCGGCTTTTGAGCCTTTTGACCTCTTTCTTCCTGGATCGCTGATTTGCCTAATATTTGACCAGTCATGACAAGCAGTAGCATTTCACACTTCTTACTCAGAAATGAAAATGCATGTTGATGTAAACTCTTTTATTATATTTTTAAGTGAATTGTAGTAGTACTTAAAATCCCCCTCTCCATTATTTTGGATTTGTCCAGCAGTCTTTTGCAAAGCGGTTGAAAGGTGTGCTTCATTTGATGCCACATCTTTCACAGTCAGCACTAATTAACTGCTAAAGATCTCTAAATGAAGCTCAGCTTCCAGATGACTGAATGGAACAATTGCAACAGCTGAAGCTGTGACAACAGTAACAGCAGCTTGACCATTAAACAGATATTTTAAGGTAGACTAAAAGAATAAAATGAAACTAAAGGCTGTCTTAAAGATACAAGCATACTAAATAGAACAGGTCAGCTAAAGTGCAGAAAAAAGCAAAAATTTCAAAAACAGGGAGTGGACAAATTGTACTAGGTCAGTCAGTCACTGTCATCTTGCCTTCAAATTAAACAAAGCATATGTTAATTATGAGTCCTGACCACAGAACTGTCTGTGAGCAATTACTAAACAAAAAATAAGAAAAAAGTTGCAGTTTGAACTTGTAACCCAGGCACATATACTTTAGACAGTTGAGCTTTAAACAGTCTATCTCTTCCTTCATAGGCATTTAGGTATAATCACTGAGCATCCAGAGTGCCCTATGTTGGCAGTGGCAACTTACTAGGCAGCAGCAGCAAATACCTGACAGCAAATATCAACTTGCACTTCAAGTAAACACAGGTACTATGCACTGTACTATCCATATTCTGTACCTGCAGTCTCTATAGTCTGGGCTACTGCCAAGTGCATTGGGAGAAATGCATTGACCATCAGGGAAAGGGAAAGACTTAGAAATGTGCATTGACACTGACAGCAAATAACACAAAACGAGGAAGTAGGAACAACAGCAACAATTAAAGAACTTCAAGCAACAATATCAAAACAGTATTTCTTTCTTTCTTTTTTTTTTGCTTTAAAGAAAGAATTAAAAGAAAATGGAAAATGCTATTCATTGACTTCCCCCACCTACCCCAATGGCAAAAGCCAAAGACTTGTTCAATTCAAGGTACAGGAACAACCAGATACTCTACTTCTAAGGGAGATGGAATAGCTTGAAAACAGACAGGAAAACCTCTTTTTTCACCACTGCACTGAACAATTGCTGAATCATGTTGGATGGTAAGTTTCTGTATTAAGTTCAACCACAATTGTTCAGCAATCATTGACACACAATTACATTCTTATACAAAAAAGACATTTGTGGTGATGCCAGTACTTATGGTGCCCCTTGATAGAACTAGGCCCTAGGCATCTGACATGGCAGCCTTGTGGTGGATTTGGCCCTGGTGCCTCTACCTAAACATCTGTGCCTTATGGGGATTCTAGTCGTATTCCTGGATCTTTGGATTAAAACAATGAGTAAAAAGGTCACACAGAAAAGCAATTAGTGAAACCAAAAGAAAAATCTAGAAAGGCTAGACTTTCCACTGTATTAATCCTTAAAGTTCTTGTATTAGAGGCAACATGGGATACATGCAAATGACCCTTTAAGGATATCAGGTGTTGCAGCTATATGGCAATTCTGAACATTCATGACTTTTTTTCTTTTTAAGTCTGAAACATGCATGTCCAAAGTTAGTGGGGTTTGGCATTACTGGCCTGCATTTGTCCATAAATCGACATTCAGAATTGCCATATAGCTGAAACACCTGATATCCTAAAGGGTTATTTGCATATACCCCATGTTGCCTCTAATATAAGAGGTTTAAGGAATCACACAGTGGAAAGTCTAATCTTGCTAGATTTTTGTTTTGGTTTTACTGATTGGTTTTCCTGTATGACCTTTTTACTTATTGTTTTAGTTTCACACAGAAATATAAGAATATAAGAGGGTACCAGATGAATGTCCTGCTCAGTATCACAACTAATTCAACAGCCAACAAAAGAGCAGGGTAAAACGATGACTCCAAATCCAGTTTGATAATAAAAAATGTTTTATTTTGAAACCACACATAAGCACTTTCACAGTCAAACTGTTTCTGCAGATGTTAACAAATACCATACAAACCCTCTATTTAAATACACTTAAATCACTTCTCCTTCTCATTTCCATACAAACCAGTTACTTTTTAAAGGAACTTGCCTCTAATAGAAGAGGTGTAAGGAATCACACAGTGGAAAGTCTAGCCCTGCTAGATTTTTCTTTTGGTTTTACTGATTGTTTTTTTTCTGTGTGACCTTTTTACTCATCATTTTGCAGACAACCTAATGGTTGTGAATATCAGCTGGGTACAAAAACCCTGTGTTTTTAAAAGTTAGCCAAACATTCAGTGTATGCTGTGTTGATAATGCCATAAGAAGGCTGAAACATTCATGCCCACAGCTAATGGGATTTGGCTTTATTAGCCTGAATTTGTAAATAGACTTAAAAAGAGAAAGGTCATGGACATTCAGAATTGCCATATAGCTGAAACACTTGGTCCTTAAAGGGTGATTTGCATATATTCCATGTTGCCTCTAATACAAGAAGTTTATAGAATCACACAGTGGAAAGTCTAGCTTTTCTAGATTTTTCTTTTGGTATGATCTTTGGATTAAAACACTAAGGAATTTGTCTAATTGCTGCCCCTCTTTGCTAGGTCTCTCCTTATGTCAAGTTTAAAATTAGATATGATTGCTACAGGATGAACTATCTTCCCAAAAGAGTTTGTATTGCTAAGTAATGGATTACTATGTCTTTATTCAAAGAATGTATACCTCTTCAACCACTTTGTTCGTAAGGGTTTTCCTTCAGCCTACATACTATCCCTTCAAATTGTGACCATGCTGCCTGTTTCTAGTAATTCTTCCAGATCTCTGTCATCCTACCAGATAATTTATCACATATCATATGCTTATCAGAAGTTACAGATATATCACATGGAGCAGTTTTACCATCCTTACTACAAAATCAAAAAATGTGAATTTTCAACACATTTAAAAAAACAGTATTATCTAAAGCTGTTAGTTTTTGTTTGCTAACAGCATTTGACACATTACAGATCTAGACTATATGGTTATATGCATATCTTCATGAATTACAGTCCTTCTACTACTCCGAGTCTTTAGGGTCAGTTTGATAGACCCACTTTCTTAAAAGCAATAAGTAAAGATTGACTAAACTTTTCCATTGATATAATTTCTATAATTTTATTTTTTATCATATAACCATAAAGTAATCATATGCTATAAGTCAGATAATTGTCACCTTAACCTTTTAATATGAAAAAATGGCCATCTATGAATCTTTTGAGCTTGTCTCTCTGTGGTAACACTACTGCTGTAGGCAATGCCATTTTTACTTTATCATAGCCCTGGGAATCATTCCCCTCTGTCTCCATACTCATAGTGACTCTCCAGTTAACTGGCTGATAAGAGTCTGACCCAGTCATCTCTGTCCTTTGTCTCCTGATTAGCATATTTACTTGAAAGTAGGAAGATATGCCTGAAGGTGCTCCTCCAAGGGAAATTGCATTAAATGTGGTAGCCTTGAGGTAGCCATTAACTTAACTACAGTGATTACCTCTATGGCTGCAGATGCTATGAACTGTAATAACTACTCTGCCAAGGTCATCTGTCAGATGGATCTACACAGGTACACTCAAAAAATTCCTAGCACACCTGAAGACTGTATATATCTTTTATAAGATGAGGGAAAACATTGGCAGTGATAGATATAATCTCAGGACTTTATATTAACAGCTTCTGCCATAAGTTCCATTGTGGTCCAACAGCATGGAAGTTTAAAGCAGTTGAAACCACTAGTCTTATAAGAAAATACAGTTTGTTATAAAGATATTAAATTATATGCAGTTTCTTCCAAGCAAAACTCTTGTTTAACCAACAGCATAGAAAGTACCTTTAACTCAGTCTCATACTGCTGTAAACTCATTACAGTTACTCCTAAGATTCTTTTCACTTTAGTTGACTATCTTTTTTTTTTTTGCAGTCACAATGGTAAATCTGATTCATGGTTCTAAATCAGCACCTGATTCTCAAAGATGCACTGCTCATATGTTACGAGTGGCACTGTGTCACGTACGATGGATCCTATTGTGCCTTGCCATTGCTTTATTTTAAAAGGACCTTATATATATATTTATTTCATTTACTAAGGCAGCACTCATATAAGTTATACCACAGTATTGTTTGTATCACTGTGTGATGCCCCTGCACGGGCCCAGTAATCAAAGAGCCTCAATCCTCACTACTGGCAACAGAGAGGGATGTACACAATGGGAGGATGACAAATACACATGCGGTAAAGTACAATTTCCCTTAAGAGCACACAAAGGTCACAGTCAGTCTGGGGCTGGTTTCACCCTCTTTCTCCAAATCCCCAATAAGACTCACTAATGGCACAGCTATAGAGTTGAGTCCTTAGCCAGGGTTCCAAGCCAAGTCCTCCCAACACTCTCTCTGTCCAACCAATGCTTTGTGTCCCTGACCAACTACACACACACACACACACACACACACACACACACACACACACACACACACACACCTGGGAAATGCTGGCACAGGTTTACTAGCTATGCCCCCTTCTGCCCAGACCATAAGGTAGGTATCATTGCCACCAGAACCCCTTATCAGCTACTTTAAGGCCCTTCCCAAAGGGTGACCAATTCTATTGTATAATGTTACTATTATCCAAAATGGTAAGTGTGACCAAGACTTGTGAGGCTATTTAGGTGTGGCCTATACAGTGTCGCCAAATACATATCTAAGTACTTTAAGAGCTTAAATATGTCTCATAAATATCAGCCACAAAGATAGGTTTAAATATATTTAATAATAAAAGAACAAGACAATACTTAATAACTCAACACAGTAACTACAGAGTTCAAAATCACAGGAAATATTTTAAAACAACATTGCAGGACAGTCTCAGATAAATACAGAAAACATCTAAACTAATCTTTATTATATTCCTATCTATATCTAGCAGAGATACTATGCCCTAAGTCTTACTTACAGACAATATGCAGGCAGAAGTGCAGAAGTGCTGAATGGATGTTTCTAGGTCCAAGACGAGATACAAAATGCCAAAATATCTCTCTGAAAGAGTTCTTAAATTAATATCAGACATTACTGCTGGATCAGCTTGGATGGCATCACTCTTTGTCACCTGCCTTCAATTCTCAGGATAACAAAAACTAAAATCTTCTTTTTCTTTTGACTGTTCCCATTAGGGGTCGCCACAGCGGGTTATCTGTTTTCATTTCTTCCTGTCCTCTGCATCTTGCTCTGTTACACCAACTACCTGGCGTGTCCTCTCTCACCACATCCATAAGCCTTATCTTAGGCCTTCCTGTTTTCCTCCTACCTGGCAGCTTCATCCTTAGCATCCTTTTCCCAATATATCCAGCATCCCTCCTCAGCACATGTCCAAACCAATGCAATCTCATCTCTCTGGGTTTGTCTCCAAACCGTCCAACCTGGGCTGATTAATATGCTTATTCCTAATCCTGTCTACCCTCGTCACACCCAGTGCAAATCTTAACATCTTTAACTCTGCTACATCCAGCTCTGACTCCTGCCTTTTTGTCAGTGCCACTGTCTCCAACCCATATAACATAGCTGGTCTTACTACCCTCTTGTAGACCTACCCTTTCAATCTTACTGGTACTCATCTGTCACAAATCACTCCTGACACTCTTCACCAACTACACCCTGTCTATACTCTCTTCTTCACCTTTCTTCCACACTTGCCATTACTCTGAACTGTTGATCCCAAGTATTTAATCTCATCCTCCTTCACCAACTCTACTCCCTGTATCCTCACCATTCCTCTATCCTCCCTCTCATTCACACACATATATTCTATATTAGTCCTGCTGACCTTTATTCCTGTCCTCTCTAGAGCATATCTCCTCCTCTCTAGAGCATATCTCCTCCTCTCCAGGGTCTCCTCAACCTGTTCCCTACTCTCACTACATATCATGTCATCTGCAAACATCATAGTCCACGGGGACTCCTGTCTGATCTTGTCTGTCAACCTGTCATTCACCACTGCAAATAAGAAAGGACTCAGTAATCCTACCTCCACCTTAAATGCATCTGTCGCTCCCACTGCAGATCTCACTGCTGTCACACTAGCCTTGTACATATAATGTACCACTCTTACATACTTCTCTGCCAATCACAACATCCTCATACAATACCACAACTCCTCTCTAGACACCCTGTCATATGCTTTCTCTAAGTCCACAAAGATACAATTCAACTCATTCTGACCTTCTCTGTACTTCTCCATCAACACACTCAGAGCAAACATTGCATCTTCAGTGCTCTTTCCTGACATGAAACCATACTGCTAATCACTAATCACCACCTCCCTTCTTAACCTAGTTTCTACTATTCTTTCCCATACTTTCATGCTGTGACTGATTAATTATAACCCTCTGCATTTACTACAGCTCTGCACATCACCCTTAATCTTAAAAATCAGTAGCAAAACACTTTTTCTCCACTCCTCAGGCATCCTCTCACTTTTCAAGATTTCATTAAATAATCTGGTTAAAAACTCCACTGCCATTTCTTCTAAACACCTTCAGGCTTCCACAGGTATGTCATCTGGACCAACAGCCTTTCCATTCTTCATCCTATTCATTGATATCCTTAGTCCCTCCTTGTTAATCCATAGCACTTCCTGATTTACTATCCCCACATCATCCAACCTGCTCTCTCTCTCTCATTCTCTTCATTCATCAGCCCCTCAAAGTACTCTTTCCATCTGTTCAACACACACTCCTCGCTTGTGAGTACATTTCCCTCATTATCCTTTATCACCCTTACCTGCTGCACATCTTTCCAAGCTCGGTCCCTCTGTCTAGCCAATTGGTATAGGACCTTTTCTCCCTTCTTAGTGTCCATCCTTTCATACAACTCTCCATACACTTTATCCTTAGCCTTTGCCACCTCTCTCTTTGCCATGCACCTCATCTCCTTATACTCCTGTCTACTTTCTTTATCTCTCTGACAATACCACTTCTTGTTTGCCAACATCTTTCTCTGTATACTCTCCTGTACTTCCTCATTCCACCACCTGATCTCCTTGTCCTCCTCCCTCTGTCCAGATGTCACACCAAGCACCTTTCTAAAAGTCTCCCTTACTAGCTCTGCTGTAGTTACCTAGCTGTTTGGTAAGTCTTCACTGTCACCCAGTGCCTTCTTAATTCTTTTCTGAACTCCACCTCACAATTACCCTTTTTCAATTTCCATAATTTGATCCTTGGTGCTGCCCTCACACTCCTCCTCTTCTTGATCACCACGTCATTCTACAGACCACCATTCTATGCTGCCTAACTACACTTTTCCCCGTCACCACTTTACAGTCTCCAATCTCCTTCAAACTGGCTTTCCTGCATAGGATATTATCCACCTGTGTGCATCTCCCTCCACTCTTGTATGTCACCATATGCTCCTCCCTCTTGTTAAAATATGTATTCACCACAGCCACGTCCATCCTTTTTGCAAAATCCATTACCATCTGACCTTCTGCATTCCTTTCCTTACCACCATACCTACCCATCACTTCCTCATTCCCTCTGTTCCCTTCACCAACATGCCCAATGAAATCTCCTCCAATCACCACTCTCTCACCCTTGCGTACAGTCATCACCACTTCATCCAACTCACTCCAAAATTTTTCTTTCTCATCCATCGCACAACCAACGTGTGGAGCATATGCACTAACAACATTCATCATTACACCATCAATTTCCAGCTTCATAAACATCACTCTGACACTCTTTTTACCTCCTAAACACTCTTGGCATACTGTTCCTTCAGGATAATCCCTACCCCATTTCTCCTCCTATCCACACCAATGTAGAACAATTTGAACCCACCTCAAATACACCTGGCCTTACTTCCCTTCTACCTGGTCTCTTGCACACACAATATATTAACCTTCCTTCAATATATCAACCTTCCTTCATGTTAAAAATAGACATCTCTCAGATGTTTGCTGAGAACTGGACATTGTAAAATAATTAAACACTTCTACATTTTAGACCCAGCAATTACTTCTCTCCAAGACAATATAATAACCTCTAACTCTAGACATTGTGTCTGCTTCACTGAGAGATAACACAATCATAAAACACTTTAATTTCAACTTATTTTCTTGAAGTTTTTAAGTCAACTCTGTATGTTCCATTTTCTACTATTAAAACATAAATTTGCACAGGTATATAGTTTATATACATTTCTGTTCATTTTCAGTAGGGTACACTGTAGATATATCCCTGAAGCTCAGAACTGTACAAACCCTGTTCAACACACTTCTGCACCAGTAGTTTAATATACACATAACATATAGTTCTCTTACATTTGTAGTACAAGCATATGAATCGTGTTGATATTCAGAAATGACTTATGATTATTTACAAATTTTTAGATAACTGGGATGGCGGTGTCACAATCTCCCCCAACCAAAAAAAATCTCAAGCTAGTTTTTCAAGTGACCCTTAAAAATATTGCTTGAGAGGGTTGAGCCTATATGGGAATATCTTACCCCATTCCCTGTCTTGAGAGCCTATCTGCATTGGCATTGCTAACCCCACTGCAGTGCTGCACTGTCATATCATATGCTTGCAACCCTAGGCTCCACCTTAGTAACTTGGCATGTTGCTCGCTGGCTCAATGTAGCCATGTTAAGGGATTGTGGTCTGTAACTACAGTGAATTTCCTTCCATACAGATAAGGCTGAAGTTTCTGCAGTGCCCATACTGTGGCTAGGCATTCCTTTTCTACAGCTGCATAGCATCCCTCCCTGGATTGGAGCCTATGACTGAGATATACCACTGGGTGCTCTTCTCCCTCTGAGGAAACCTGGCTGAGTACAGCCCCCACCCCCATGGTTTGAAGCATCTACCTGCACAACAAAGTATTTGCTATAATCTGGACTGGCTAACACAGGGGATCCTCCTAAAGCTCCTTTAAACTCCTGGAATGCCTGCTCACACGTTGGGGTCCACACAACCTTATCTGGCCTGTTTTTCCTTGTCAGGTCTGTGAGGGGAGCAGCTATGGTACTATAATTTGGGACAAACTTTCTGTAGTACCTTGCTATCCCTAAGAATGCCCTCACCTGCTTTTTGGTAACAGGAGCAGGCCATGCCTGATTGGCTTCCACCTTGGCAGGTTCTGCCCTGATCTTGCCACTCCCCACTATATGTCCCAGGTAGGAGACCTCTGCCATACTCACCTGACATTTGCTGGGATTAATGGTCAAATGTGCCCTCTGTAGTCTTCCCAGCACCTCCCTGATATGCTGGGGGTGCCCTTGCCAGGAATGACTGCAGATGGCAATATCATCTAGGTAAGCAAGGGCAAAATCTCCTGCTCCTGCTAGAATATGATCCACCAGCCTCTGGAAAGTCACTGAGGCATTTTTCATCCCAAAAGGCATCTTCGTGAACTCATACAAGCCAAAAGGAGTCACAAAGGCTGACCTCTCTCTAGCACTGGGAGTCAAGGGCAATTGCCAGTAACCCTTGGTAAGATCAATAGTGGTAATATACTTAGCCCCACCCAGCTGCTTTAGGGCTTTATCTGACCTTGGTTTGGGGTAAGCATCTGACTCTGTGTGACTATTTAATTTTCTGTAGTCCACACAGAACCTGGTGCTGCCATCCTTCTTTGTACCAGCACCATTGTGGAGACCCAGGGACTGCTGGACTCTTGAATTACCTCTAGTTCCAACATTTTCTGTATCTCTCAGGCACCCTATAAGGGGCCTGCTTAATAGGCCTTTGCAGTCCTTTATACAAGTGATGCTGCACCAGGTGGGTGCTCCCCAGTTTTCCCAGTGAACATGTCCTCAAACTCCTGTAACACTGCTCAGATTTCTCAAACCTGGGTCGGGGATAACTGCTGAAACATTGCCATACCTTCCCACTGAGGAGTCAGTCTGAGTTCACTGAGGAGATCAGTAACAACTTCCACCTCAGACTCCTCCTGCTATCCACTGCAAATACACAGCACAAGGGCCTCCCTATTATGGTAAGGATTCATCATGTTAACATGGTACAGTTTGTGCCCCTGCCTCCTGCCTAGCAGTTATACCATATAGTTAACATCACTGGCCTTATTTACCACCTTGCAGGGTCCCTCTCTAGGTGCCTACAGCTTGTTGTGTTTGAAAAGGAATGAGAACCATTACCTGCTGTCCTACAGCATACTCGCTAGCTGAAGCATTTCTGTCATACCAGGCCTTTTTCTGCTGTTGTGCTTCTGCCAAGTTCTCCTGGGCCAAACCCATGAGTTCCCTGAGCCTTGTCCTGAGGTTCAAGACATATGCCACAACAGACTCCATGTGGGATTCACACACACCCTCCCACTCAACTCAAATCAAATCTAGAGGTCCCCTCACCCTGTGCCCTTACAGCAACTCAAAGGGTGAAAAGCCTGTGGATTCCTAGGGCACCTCTCTGTAAGCAAATAACAGATGGGGCAAATATTTGTCCTACTCCCAATTAAACTGGTCTGCAAATTTCTGTTGCATGGACTTGGTCTTTATGAACTTCATCCCACTGTACTTTCACAGACAAGCCAGCAGGTCTGACGTGAAATTGGCACCTCTGTTAGTCAGTATTTCTTTTGGAAAACCTACCCTGCTGAAAATCTCTAACAAAGCATTTGACACCTTTTCTGCCTCAATGGAGGACAGAGCCGCTGCCTCGTGGTATCTGGTAGTATAATCTACTACCACAAGGATATACTTTTTCTCTGTGGAACTTGGAGTACTCAGAGGCACCACTATATCCATTGCTACCCTCTGAAATTGCTTCTCAATCACAGGCAAAGGCATCAGAGGAGCTTTCACTTTGTCTCCTATCTTGTCTACCTTTTGGCATTGCTCACAGGTCCTGCAGTACGCTGTTACATCTCTGGACATCCCAGGCCAATAGAAGTTCTGTATAATATGTCTCTTCATACATTTTATGCCCATATGTCCTGCAAAGGGAATATCATGGCCTATGGTCAGAAGTACCAGATGGTAGGCTCTGGGCACTACCAACAGCTCTATTCTCTCACCCTCTAGCCCTCCTTCAGGAGTCCACTCTCTGTACAGTAACCCTTTGTCCCAATATACAGATTCCCTCTTATATATATATAGGTTCATAGGTTCATAGGTTAGTAGTAGGCTAACTACCCTTATGGGCCATTTTAAGCCTAGCCAATTACCCCATGTCAGAATCAAACCCAGAACCTTGTGTTTCTAAGGTAAGCACCTTAACCATTATGCCAACCACCCACCCACCACTCTTCCCTTGAGAATCAGGTGTCTCACTAGCTACCTCCCTCAGGCCTTGTAATGTAGGGTCTGGGAGCTGAGCCTGTGTCAGTTCTCTTTGTAACCCTTGGCAGCTCCCCTTCCACAGGAAGTCTGGCATTCTCTGACAGCAGTGCCTCACTGTATGCCTGGGTACTACTACTCGCCTCTGCCCCTGCAGTCTCACTGTCCAAGGGAACATCAGTACCCACAAGCAGCTGTGGCTCACCTTTAGTCTCACTGCTACAGGGTATGTAGCTCCCTCCCCTGAAATAACCACCTCATCAATCCTGGCTGCAAGTGTGTGGTCTTGTCTGGGTATCCACCAGGCTACCAGACCCACATGCTTGTCTCCAAGCCTGACTGCATTTAACTGCATGCACCCATGGTACTGCATTATTTGAACCATTCCCTATCAGGACATTTGCAGGGATATCCTCAACACACCTACTTGCTGGCTTCCTTTTCCACCCTTCCAGTCAAGGTGAACCCTTGCCAAAGTTATTTGGAGTGGGGTCCCTCCTAAAGCTCGGACTGGAGTAGACTGCCCAAGCAAGTAGTTCTCTGTAACCATTGCAGGCTTCACAATGGTTAGGTCAGAGGCTGTGTCTTTCTTAGCCATGGCCTCTTTTCTTTTAACTAAGATAGGATATAACCTCTTGTGGTAGTTTGGTACCCTTGTTGGTGCAAGACAAGTTACTGCTGGCATTTTGTAATTCACACTTACTGGCTCTCCCACCTTTTGTTCCCCACTTTGCCTCTGTGGACATCTATATGCTACTTGGCCCCACTGGTTGGATTTAAAACATTTAACCCTTGGTCCTGGATGTGTACCTGGACGAGTGACTTCCCCTTCTACTGGTGGACTTTGTTGGGGCAGTTTGCGCTGCCCATCTTAGGTTCCCTTAGACCCATGAGCAGCACTGGGTGTCCCTTTCCTGTGCAGTGATGCTCTGCTTGCTAGATGTAGGTCTCCCTTCTTCATCAACTCATCTGCAGTAGCGCATTGTCTATCAGCTAACCAGATCCTCATGTCCTCAGGCAAAGTGCTAAGAGCTTGTTCCCTCACCAAAATCTGCCAGCCCTTCAAAAGTGGTGACCTGACATCCACTCACCCACCTATGAAAACAAGTGCTTAGTTCAGCAACATATTCACACACACTTATCTGCCTTTCTTCTGTGCTCACAAAACTTTTTCCTATAAGCTTCAGGTGTTAACTTAGAACATTCTAAAAGACAGTTCTTTACAACATTATAATTTAAATGATCAGTATCAGACAGTTTAGAAATTACAGTTGCAGCTTTACCATGGAGTAAGGCGGTCAGGAATCATACCCAGAGCCCTTGGTCAACATTATACTGTTTATATACCCTCTCAAACATATGACTGAAACTATCAAAATTATCCTTCTCTATAAATTGTGGAAGAAATTTACTGACCTTTGTTGCTTCTGGGGTTCAGTTACTCCCATCTTCATTACATCCATGACCCTGGCAAAGAGTCAGCATCTCCTTTTCATGTTGCCTCTGCCTCTCCTTCTCCTCAGCTTCCAGGCATTGCAGTTTCTCATTTTCCTCAGTCTCTAGACACCTCAGTCACTCTGTTGCCTCTATTTCTAAACTCTTGACCTCTAGCTCAAGTCTCTAACTCCAGATTGATTTTTAACAGCTCTATGCAAAGGTTGAGCTGTCCATTTTCTGAGAGTTGCACATCTCCAAGGCTAGTCTCATTGTCCTCCTGGTTGTTATTCTGTGATGCAGCTGTGACTAAAGCTGCAATCACGTCTGCTTTAGTCAGGTTGTCCTGCACCAGTCCTTTAGCCTGGCACATTTCAGCCAACTAGCTCCTTGTCAGCTTGCCATACTCCTCTGCTGACTAGCTTGCCTGCTCTCCCTGACTAACTAAGCTAACAAAAAATAAAACAATTGTGATATGAACTCTGGATGTTCACTGCATGGCTGATTTGGAATACAAACACCTTCAGTGATCACTGTACACAGTCTACAGGAATTCAATATCCACAGCACTACAAGCCAATTAATATGTGATGTGGCTATCTCACCACAGTCAATCGATTAATATGTGATGTGGGTATCCGACCACTACCAAACAATTAATATGTGAAACCCCTGCACTGTACCAGTAATCAAGGAGCCTCAATCCTCACCACTGGCAACAATGAGGGATGTACAGAATGGGAGGATGACAAGTACACACACAGAAAGTATAATTTCCCTTAAGAGCACACAGAGATCACAGTCAGTCTGGGGCTGGTTTCTCTCTCTTTCTCCAAATCCCCAATAAGACACCCCACTGGCACAGCTATAGAGTTGAGTCCTTAGCCAGGGTTCCACGCCAAGTCCTCTCAACACTCTTTGTCCAACCAGTGCTTCATGTCCCTGCCCAAGTAGCTGACACACACATAAGGCTGGCACAGTTTTACTAGCTATGCCCCCTTCTGCCCAGACCACAATGTAGTTATCACTGCCATCAGCTACTTTAAGGGCCTTCCCAAATAGTGACCAATCCTATTGTTTAATGTTACTATTATCCAAATGGTAAGTGTGACCAAGACTTATGAAGATATTTAGGAGTGGCCTGTACAGTGTCACCAAATACATATGCAGATACACTAAGAGCTTAAATATGTCTCACAAATATGAACCACAAAGATAGGTTTAAATATATTTAATAATAAAAGAACAAGACAATACTCAATAACAGCACAGTAACTACAGAGTTCAAAATCACAGGAAATATTTTAAAACAACATTGCAGGACAGTCTCAAATAAATACAGAAAACATCTAAACTAATCTTTACTATATTCCTATCTATATCTAAGAGAGATTCTATGCCCTAAGTCTTACTTACAGACAGCACAGAGGCAGAAGTGCTGAATGGATGTTTCTAGGTCCAAGACAAGATATAAAATGCTAAAATCTGTCTCTCAGAGAGTTCTTAAATTAATATTAGACACTACTGCTGGTTCAGCTTAGATGATGTCACTATTTGTCATCTCTGTGTTAAAAATACACATCTCTCAGATGTTTGCTGAGAACTGGAAGTTGTAAAACTATTAAACACTTTTACATGTCTAGACCTAGCAATTACTTCTCTCCAAGACAATAAAAAAACTGTAGGCAAAGACAAAGCCAAGCCAAACCAATATTGTATAAAGTTTAATACAATATATCCACACCAAATAAGCACTTTGTTTCACCCACGTAAACTTCATCAGAATGGTGTATTATCACAAACTGTTAAAATAATCAAAACCTGAATGCTAGTGGCTTTAAGTTATTTACACAATGTTTGCAAATTTAAAGAAACATCACAGAAACGTGTATACTCTTGTTTAACATATATACACACACATATGCACATCACAATTTGATAAAAATATTTACAAATATTTACAAAAATGTATGTACACAATTATTTACAAAATTGTATAGAATCTCCTAAACATGACAACAAAGATGTAATAAAATGTTTGCTTTCAGTTTCAAGGCAGGAACTATAGAAAGGTGATCATTTAAACCATGGTTTAGGTTTACACAGGCATCAAAAAATATTTGCCATATCATCTCTTGATATTCCAACTTGGTTTCCCAAACATCACCCCTTTCTGGAATCAGAGCTTGCTGTATCACCCAGAATTTAAATTTGGTTGAGGGACAAACTAACCAATGTCTGTACAGGGCATTGGTGTCTTTGCCCCTGTTTAGATCATATAAGTGCTCATATATTTTCTTTCTAAGACATCTCTCAGTCTTGCCTATATAGCATGCATAATAGATGGTACAATATGCCATGCATTCTATTCTTTTAGTGGCATAATTGTGGTGTCCATCAGTAGGAATAAACTTATCCAACCCTTTTAAAAATAACTCACTGTTATTGACCACCATCCAACACTGTGCACAACTGCCACATCTGAAAGTACCCTTAATTTTGTGCAGTGTAAAGTTACTAACTTGTGATGCATTGTCAAACAAGTTCTGAAGGTTGGCACCTCTCCTATAACTAACCTTAAAGGAATATGCCTGCCTGTCCCCCTCAGTGCCTTCAACACCCCCTCATCATCCCTAGTAGTGCCTTGCACAATATTTAACTCACTTGAAGAAGGGTCTATATTACATAGTAGAAAGGTAAAAAGAGTGAATACTCTTTTATCGAACACTGATAGGCGAAACTACTAAATATCAAAGACACGGAACAGCAATTTTTTTTTTCCCAGGGGAAAAAAAATCACTGGGCTGTTTTTCAGGACTTTGCCATTTGCTCCACTGTGGTGCGATCTCAGAGTTGATATATTTAAATAAGGGTGGGGGGGGCACAGCCCCCTACATCAGGGGGGTGTGGGGGTGAAGCTCCCCACTTTATTTTGTGTTTGGATTTTTTTTTTTGGCGGAGCAGCTGTTCCATGTCTTCGATAGTTACTTTCCCCTTTCAGTGTTCGATAAAAGAACTTTTGACTACTTAATATGGACGCATATATATATATATTTATATATATATATATATATATATATATATATATATATGTACACTTTTAAATTTTGAAATACCAGAAAATCTCGAGTTTTGAGATACCGAACTCAAAGCATTGAGATTTCGGTATCTGAAAACTTAAAAGTGGACCAAAAAAAAAAGCCACAGCTAAAATAATGTGTTTGCAGGGGGCAAGGCCACCTGCACTCCCACATCCCCCTACTTAAATATACCAACTCCGAGATTGCGCTACAGTGAAGAGAACAGTAATGCTCCTGTTGTACTTACCATTCTCTTCATGGTAGCGCACTCTCGGAGTTGGTATATTTAACTAGGGGGGTGTGGGGGATGCAGGGGGGTTGCCCCCCTGCAAACATATTATTTTAGTTTTATTTGGTCTACTTTTGTGTTTCAAGATACCAAAATGTCAATATTTTGAGTTCGGTATCTCAAAACTCGGGATTTTGGTATTTCAAAATTTAAAAGTGGACCTATATATATATATATATATATATATATATATTTATATATACATATATATATATATATATATATATATATATATATGTATATATAAATATATATATATATATGTATATATATATATATTATATATATATATATATATATATATATATATATTTATTTATATGCGTGTGTATGTGTGTGTGTGGGTGTGTATAATTTTTCAACTAAACACATTTGCAAAAAAAAAGTGAACTGGGTTATGTTTAAAGATGCATTTTCATGTGCAAGGCAGTGAATAAATTTAAATTAGGAAAGTAGATCTCCAGTACATTCAAAACAATATTCTGTACATGATTTATGTGGGAAATTAATTTGTCTGAGTCATTTTTTTTTTTTTTTTACCTATGTATGGCATTATTTATGTCACTGAATGAAGCCAGACATTAAGCAGAATATTGTGTCCAAAATAAAGGCATTGTTGTTAGCCTGTCAGAAAGGTATTACTATAGCAGTGTCAAATTCTGACAGAAAAGTGAGGTCATTTTATAAATACATTATGATTAAAACATTTCTGTTTTTCGGTTTGACTACTTTCATTGTGGAAAATGTACTCTTTTGCTTGATCTGTTTTGATTAAGCTGTAATATAATGTAATGTGACTCATGTTAAGCATTGGTTTAATCTTTGCTTATTCCTAGTTCCGTTGTAATGTTGACAGTTTGCATGGCCTCAAACAAATTCAGCTCAGCATTATGCAAACATATGAGTTCATGCTGAGAATACGTGTCATCATATTCAAGCAGTCCAAAAATTGCACATGCCTGTAACAGAAATTGGTGAAAAGCCTATGTGCCATCAGGCTTAGAGAGTGCCAAGTTATAGCTAACCAGTTAGGCATGTCTGTAAATAAATACAATCAGATTGAAGTAGTCCAAAAACTATACTCATTAACAGAAGTATTCTTTGAATGGTGTGCCATTTAACTTTTGGTGTAAAAACATACAGAAATGCAAATTGCAAAGTAACTGGTCCTTGTGCACTGGCAAACTGAATACTAGGAACACAGTGTCATCAAGTCTAGAAACCAAGAAAGATACAAAGTTTACTAGTTTTTTAAAACATATTACCTTAACCTTCAAACTTGTCACCTTAGAAATAAGTGCAAAATGTATTTGCTAATTTACTAGTAATAACCTAGTCCATGTGTCAGTTACATTTCCTATACATCTAAGCAGTCTTGTAATGCAAGCCTTGGTATGAGGAAAGTCAAGGGCCCTCAGTGCAGTAAGATGGCCAGACTGCCATGTACTAGCAATTGATTGTAAAGATGGCCTTGTCAAAATAAATGAGACCTGCACCACTGATAAGACAAGACAGAAAATATTGCAGGATATATGGTAGTAGTAACTGATAATGTAAGGAAAGGTGAAGAGAATACGGCACTATAATGCTAAGCGGAATTAAATGAGAGGTTGTAAAGGCAGAAAAGACAGGAAAATGTGAAAATACGCAGAAATTAAAGGAGTAAGGGAAAAGAGGAGAATACTATTATCATTCTAGACGTAAAATTGTTAGGGGTAAGAGGATGGAATTGGTATACAGATTCCCCCATCGGCTACTCACTGTTAAGTACACTTATGTAAGTTGTACTTTCCATAATAGTAGATGCTAAAATTCCTCACTGCTGCAGTGAAATATAACAATAATTAGTAACTTTTCATCTCAATAACTGACTATATGTAGAAGTAGTGAGATGAAAGGTGGATGCGACTACTGCAACAGTGAGGAATTCAAACATCTACTGTTATGGGCAAGTGCAACTTATAGAACTATTCTACGCTCATCATTTTCACTGCTGCAGCAGCCTTTTGGCTATATGGGTTGATTACCAAAGCCTATCAAAACTGGGGGGAGTAAGTATATGGATCCGAGACCTTGGACAATTTTCCTAGCAAAGCCAATCCCAGCCCTACCCCTGGAAAAATAAATCAGTTTGTAATGCTTTGGAAAAGTATTTACTGATGACCATATTTCTGTCTGTTTTGACACAAGTTATCTTTTCTTAATCCCATCATTAGAAATAAACAGCAGATCTGCTTTTCTAAAGTGCTTAAGTCTGTCAAGATAGTACCTAAGCTTCCTATGCATGTCCAGATTATATAAAATCCTTTGTTCCTGGTCCTGAGGATCTGGATAGAACACTAGAAGATTGATGGTTTGATCCAAAGTAAGCCCTGAAGCAATTTTGGGCATAAATTAGGGACTTACTCTTTCTTTTTTTTTCCAGTATTTTTATTTGGATTTTATTTTATTTGGATGTAGAGGGACTTTCCCATGTAGAAACTGCAGAATATGCAATAACATTTGGTCCACCTGTATGATTTTACACCCTGTACATCAGAAACCTGTAGAGTTTCTATTTTATGTAGATTGTTCTACTAAAAACATTGTGTATCTGGTATTTTGCTAAGTGCAATCTTTGTAGTGCATTCTATATTGGTAAAACCAATAGAATGATGAAGGAAAGAGTGATGGGACATCTTAATGATATCGGAAACAGCAAACTTACTAATGCACTAGCTAAGCATGTCTTAGACTGTGGTGATCAGCACGATTTTAAATTCTTGGTCTTGCAAAAAATAAATGTGAGCCTTAGAGAAGGTGATATTAACAATGAAACTGAATATGCTGAACTAAGGTGGATAGTGGATTTTAAGGCATACGTATCATTGGTCTTAACAGTACTGTATCTTTAAAACCTCGCTTGGAAAAAAGAGGGTTGTGTCACTGATTTTTAAAAAAATTTTATTGTTTTTTGGTTTTATTTAAACCTTGTGTGCTAAATTTTTTTCTGTATTAAGGTCTGAAGAAGAGGATTGCCTCGAAAGCACTTACCTAAATCTGTGTTTTGCAATAAATTTCAAGTATTTTAATTTCCAGCCTACAAGTCTCTTTATCTACATTTATTCTTAATGAGACCTTATCTCTATTGAAGACCAGCAGCTGGGGTTCACCCACTGTGAGAACTTACAATTCAGGTGCACTTCTGGTAAGTGTTAGAGCAATGAGAAGTACTGTCTTCTATGTGGTGAACCTAAAATCAGCCCTGTGAGCCAGTTCAAAGCAGACATAGTTTTGTAGGTGGCCTAGTATGTAAAATCCCCTTTGGAAACTGTTTTACCAAAAACAGAAAAGAAAGAAGAGGATCCATGGGCAGACAGACAGACTGAATGGCTGCTAGAGGAACCTATATAGAGGAACAAGAATGGCCAGAGGATAAAAACTCACACACATATTTAAAAAACAGAAGTACATAATCCCTGATATTGACCTGGTTATTGGCTAGACACCAACTAGTAAATTTTTTCCACTTTAGTACCTGCAGCACATCCTCATGAAATAAGTGCTTAAAAGGTGTCATGATTGAATTATCCAAGGAATTCAATAAAGTTTTTTGTGATATTCATGGGACTTTCTTAGGATCCACAATTTATATCAGGAATCATTAATTTTGTGCACCATTGATATCATAGATTTATTCTCAGTCATTCCACATAAAGTGGGATTGCACTGGTTTGAGAGTACTATGGTAGAATATGAATTTCTGATGACTAAGAAGTGAAATTATTTATGGGATATATGGAATTAGCGTTAACTAACACTTTCCTTTATTTTGAGGGGGAGGTAAATAAACAAACTGATGTGTGGCCATGGGTGTTGCCTGAGCCCCTATATATGCCAATATGGTTTTGTGCTACTGGGAAATGGAATTTGTGTTTAATGCCAGTTACAAGAAACATTTTTGCTTCATACCAGTTTTTGGATGACATTTTTCTTTTGTGGAATGACACTGAAGCAAAATTACTTGAATTTGTGATTACTTCAATACTACAAGTGATTCCTTTAAAAATTCACTTTAAGTTATATTTGGAGTGGAATTAATTATCTGGATCTATATTTACAAAAAAAAATAATAATAATCCATGGTGGGTTTAGGCCCAGGTTTTGTAGGAAAGAAAATTATTCTAATAGTTATTTGCATTTCAAAAGGCAACATCCTTCCCATTTGAAGAATACTTTCAAGGAGCTTTAGGTAAGAGCTGCCAGTATGACATCATTACAGGGTGATTTCCTGGATATGTGTATTAGAATTGGTGATTTTTTTTTTTTGCAGAGAGATTACCTCCCTCATTTGAATAATGACATGATTAAATAAGTACAACAGGTTTGGGGCCATAAATATGTCCCCCTGTTGAAGAAAAGAAAAGAGGAACATGAAAGAGATATAAATGGTATGAAACACCCCAATGAAAAACAAACCTATGTTAGGTCCTTGACTATTAAATACAACAGTGATACAAAACCATACAGTATATTATGACCAAATGGTGGCAGATATTTTCAAAAATGCCCAACAATTTAGGAGTTTTTTTTTTCTAAACCTTATTTTACTTAAACTTTACTTACTTATAAGAGAGGGTACAAAAAGAGATTTTTGAAAGGGGTAAAAGAAATCCATATAGAAAACAAAAGACCTAAGGGGACTTATAAATGTGATACTTTTAAACAGTGCCCTTATGTATTGAACAGCGATAGTATCCACTTTTCAAATGAGGCACATGAGTTGAAGAGTATTAAATTCTTTGTCTTAGCAAAGGGTGGTTTTATTTGGCATCCTGTATGATGTACAGCCCAAGTGTGTTCTGAATTAGTACTTAATGATACCACTTACACTGATCCTGCTGACTTAGCCAACTTGCTAGCTGATAGGTTCAGCGCAAACTTCACCCCCTTATTGCCTCCCAAAGGCCCAGTCAGCATCATCAATACTTGTCCAACACTTCACATCTCCATAGATCAAGTGTTAAAGGCCCTATTCAAGGCAAAGAACACAAGCTTCCATGGGACCTGATATTATCCCAGGCTGTATTCTGCACCATCTCCAGCAAGAACTAGATTTGCCATTGAGAACCCTACTCAACCACAGCCTAATTACAGGCTCCATTCCAGCAGAGTAGAGAACCACCATTGTCATCCTCTTGCACAAAGGTGGTACCACTACTGACCAGGGAAACTATTGCCCCATTAGCTTGATAAGTCTGATCTGTAAAGCCATGGAGCGTATTATTATGAATCTCATAAACAAGGACATAGGCAATCTCCAAACACTCAACCCCACCCAGTTCTGATTTGTCAGGGCAGATCTTGCCTATTGAACCTAGTTGACTTCTTTGAGACTGTCAACAAGGCCCTGGATGAGGGAAAGTCAGTACATTAAGCTTACCTTGACCTGGCCAAGCTCTTTGACACAATCCCCCACTCGGCCATCATCAAAAAGCTAACACAACTTGGTGTTAATCCCTATCTCATCAGATGGGTGGTCAACTGGCTCACAGATAGGACTCACAAGGTCAAAATAGATGCCACCACCTCCAATAGCAGACCTGTCACTAGTGGAGTTTCCCAGGGATCTGTCCTGGGACCCTTACTGTTGGCATCTACTTCTCAGAAGTCCAGGCAAAGACAAAAGGCCTGTGGCTAACCATGTTTGCAGATGACTATAAGTTGGGTGCTGTCATTGACTCCCCAGATGATGTTAACATACTTCAAGAGGGTCTCACAGCTACAAATAACTGGTGGCAAAGTCATGACCTTAAGTCAAATGCAAAAAAATGTATTATCATACCATTTGGCAAAAACATGGCCCCTACTGATTACCACATCAATGACAAACCCCAAAGCACATAACCTGTGGTGAGAGACCTGGGTACTCAGGTTACCAACAATCTCACATTCAACCATCATGTGGCGGCAGTGGTCAGAAAAGCCTTTTACTTGGTTCACCTCACAAGTAAAGGGATTACATCCAGAAAAAAAGGAGGTTATTACCTCTCTATACTCCTCCCTCATTAGACCTATGGCCCGTTTAGTATGTACCTTTCCAAACACCTGCGCCAACTGGAAAGGCCACAGAAATACCTCACAAATAGAATATATGGCCTCCAACACCTGTCCTATGCTGACAGGCTCAAATCACTATCACTTTACTCAGTATCATACTGATTGCTTAGAGGTGATCTGTGTGTCGCCTACAAGGCAATATTGGACCCTGCCCTACTTGAGATGTTCCATCTCTGTAAGTCTAACTCCTTACACATTACCCACTCGATAGGCCTTATCTAATATGCAACATCAACAAAACCTGCTGGAGAGACAGGTTTGTCTCTCAGAGGCTGCTCCATCTCTGGAACAGACTTCCCATACATGTCAAACAGAGTACCTTGCTAACTCTCTTCAAGCGCAACCTTGATGAGTGGATGGGAAGCCACAAATTTGCCCCAGGAGTTCCACCTTTGTTCCTCATTGACAGGGGAAACAGGTGCTGACTGAGGATTCTTTTTTTGGAGGTAATCTCTCAGCTAGGCTTGTAAGGGCCCCAGGACCATTAGCCTAGTAACTTCCTATGATCCTATGTGCCTCTATTATATGTAGGAAAAATTGAAAGGGCTTTAAGAAAAAGGGTTTATGAGCACCTGAATGATATCAGGAATAAGGTGGAAACAAACACACTGTATAGACATTCCTTAAATTATAAGGAAAGTGTATTTGCATTTTTTGTATTAGAACAGATGGTCCACAATGTGAAAGGTGGGCAATGACAAACATTTGTTAAATACTGTGAACTTTTATGGCAGTTAAAATAAAATGCTGATAACTCTTTGGGATTAAACAATCATGTTTCCATTGCCCAAGTGTTGAAATTATGATCAGCAAAGATGTGATATAATGTTGAGTGCATTATTTTGGTCCAATGTTAGTGCATGTTTTTATTTAATTTTTTTATTCATTTTTATTCTGACATACAAAGGAATAATTTAAGTTTTATTAGTTAAAGATTTGTTTATCTTGAGTATTTTGAGCAAAGTTTAATTGGTTTTAACAAGTGACTACACTTTTTTTATGTATTTGATAAGATGTTTTTTATAGTTTGTAGAGTTTTGAATGAATTGTGTTAGGCAAATACACATTAAAGGAAATGATGTCAAAAAGGCAAACATGTGACCTACCAATGAACTCTGAACTGAGCATATGAATTATTTTGAAAGAGATTGCTGTATTATTCTTAAAGATATATTTGTTGAGATGGAAGTGCTTAACTTATATTAAATGTTATTTATTTAATTCAAGGTGTGTTCTCTGCCTTGGTGTTTTGCCTAGCTTGACCCTAGACATGGTACCTGCACAATCTTATACACTCTTAAAAGCACATTTACGTACTTGGGTTAGATTATAAATAATATGATTCAGACAGGATCAACCTTTTGAAGGAAGTGTGTCCTAGTATGCCCTCTAACTGTCTACACAAGTAAGAACAAACTTCCTCATATGTACTTGGTAGCTAAGAATTATGTTTGCCAACGTGATAGAAGAGAAAATTATATGTCCGATTCTGTCCAATAAATTACTTTCTTTATCCACAGAAGAAGTCTTTATCTAGCTGGAAAAAAATGATCTGATCTAACATGAGAAAACAAGAGTTTGCTAACTTGAGGTATTTTATACAGTCTATCTGCCTGTTTAGGGACTGAAGGTTGAAAGTCAAGGTTATTACAGGCAACACAAAGTGCATGTTCCAAGGCTGTCAAAACAGAAGGGATGGGTGTAGCATGAAGTATATCCACTTGTAACATATCATAAAATTTCATCATTTCAGGGAGACCATTCACTTCTCACAAAAAATACCTCATTCATCCTGGAAATAGTTTCTGTAAATGAAAATTCCTCACTGGGCGGTAGACAGAACCACATTTTCTCAGAATCAGAGTTGGGGCTTGGAAACCTGCTGAAGAAACTCTGTCTCTATCAATGTTGGAATCCTCAGACAAACTTTTATCAGAAAAATTCTTTACTGAGATTGCTTTCTAGCAAGGATTTCTGGGTTGCAGGATTAACAGCCTGCAATAACTTCTTGGCTATGATAAGAAAATCTTTATAAGCAGCCACCATGTCTTCAGATGAACAATGTCTACTCTTTTGTTTCTCCTTTGTAGGGATCTCCATAGAAGATGACCAACTAAGGAATGTTACTTCACTCCTGGAAAGAAATCTCTTTCCCTTGCTACCTCAAGATGAACTCTTGCTACCTCAAGATGAACTCCCTGTATCATCTCCCAGACCCAAAGAAGTTGGTTCTCCCATGTCCAGGATTGGGCACTTGGAACAGTTACAGAGGACATGTTTGACCTCTGATACATGGTGGCTGAAAGGGCTATACCAGAGGAACTCAGAATATGAAGTGAGTGGTTTGAGGATCAATGGTTGTCCACTAAAGAGTCACTTACTAATATCTGAAGCACTATCTAAGTCACTGGTTACTACAAGGAATCCTTACTGTGCTGTTTTGTTTCTCTTTTTAGGTAAATTGGGAGAAGAGCCAGCTGAACAAGAGTAAATATCTATGCTGATTGATGGTAAGCACTGCTGGAATATAGGTATATATGCTGATTGCCAGTAAGCACTGTTGGAATATAGGTAGCTATGCTGATTGCCAGTAAGTACTGTTAGAATGAGTCAGTTGGAATGTAAGTTGTCAGAAAAGTATTCACAAGTAGCACAAACTCTTACACATCCCCACACAGTCCATTTCAAAATTAAAGCATAACCATTATAAATAAAACCCATGTCACCACTCAAATCCCTCTTCTGAAGTACAGTAATAGAAACAACTGAAGGTAAGTTGTCACAAAGTGAACACAAATATTCCATTAAAAAATAAATGCTTGCTGCCCTGAAAACACTTCCTGATCCTTAAAACATACAGATAGAAATAAAATTGTTCACAATCAATACCCTTTACCATAAAATTAGCCCCTAATACATTAAAATATGTCTAGAAAAGTGTCCTTGACAGAAAAAATGCTGTTGAAAAAATATCGACTTTCGTAAAAAAGAGAAATACAGCTGTTAGTCCGAAAATAAAATATATGAATAGTTTCTTAAATGGGTAATAATTTCTATGTGGAAGGCTTCCTCAATGGGACTTATCTACCAGCAATGAAGCAAGAACCCAGTGCTGCTCCTATGAAACCTCAGCGCTGCTTCTTTTCAAGGTAAAAAATACTGGTATTGTTTAAACTCTGATTCTGAATTTCCCTCCTAGGAGTTATCCTATCAGCAGTCATAGTGCAGTTGCAGGTGTTGGAGAGAAACAGAGCTTTATGAAGCTTGATGGTTGTTCCATCCTATGCAGGTTACAACCCATATAGCTAAAAGCAACTGCAGTAGTAAGATTGATGAGTTAGTTTCAGTGGCAGCTGGTGACTTCAACGCAAGGGAGGCTGCAAGAATCAGCAGAATAGGGTGAGACTATTACTGCAAGTCAACTACCTTAACTTGTGATCAAACAACACATGCTGTCATTCATTTTTCAGTATGCACCCACTCATTACAGCCACTGTACTGACTATATACAACACAGCAGTCTGACTGTAATCAACAAGGCCAGCCTTTGGTGAAATGGAGCCTTAAACAAGGGACCTCTTGCAAACTAGTCATCCCTGACATACATCTCTAGTGTCCTTCCCATATTTTCCCATCATCCTGGCCCTGCACTATCTGTATAGATTACTTATTTCTTGTTTTTTCATACTTTGTTTTACTTCCCATCCTGTTTTTAACGTACCTTAATTGGGCAAGATTCTACTGTAAGAAGTCTGGAAAATGTAAGAGTATCACACCTAGGGTCTGTGGTCTGTAAAGTCATAGGCTTTTAAATGCTCTGATGTATACCTTACAATTTTTATATATTTATATATATATATATAGTTAGAAAGCTTGTGAGGAAACTATTACTCTGTTATTTTTGTTTTACTTGGATTGCTTGTCTGTGTGCTAAATAAAGGATTTTCAACTGGAAACAGACTGCCTACCCTACTTGGATTACTTTCGAATACTTAGTAATTCTGCACAATATTTTAAATTATATACTTTTTATTATTTTCTTTTACTTAAGACGAGTTTAAGTTCACTACTTCTACTACCATTGTCTGATCTGATTAATATACAGCGATTAACTATATATATATATATATATATATATATATATATATATATATATATATATAGATCGAAAATCTTCCACACAGAGAAGTTCCTTACACTGTTTTGCTTTTGGACCCACTATACTTGTTTAATGGGTTGTTTGAGACTTCAGGGATATCATGGAGATTACTTGTTTTTTTTGTTTTTTTTTTCAAAGCTTAATAATCAAAGCTAATAAACCAATGGTGCCCCAAAAAATTCTGAGAAGACAAATACAAGACTATATAATCCTATCTGGAAATTGTGCCTGCCTTCCTTCCCCTCTGAAGAGGTAGTTGCCTTCTGTGTTCTCCTCTAATGTTAAATTTAGAATAAAAATAAAACCTGCGGATGGCCAGACACATATATTATACAGATGAGAGTCTGGGAGAAAAAATACAAAGTACATGGATAAAATTCCCACAGAGACAGAGAGTATATGCAGCTTCACACAGAGGTACTTATAGTCATAAACTCAACCAGAGAAACAAGCACTGCTGGATGGTTGCACTACTCACTGTGCATCTGCCAAGGAATTAGCTGATATCACACTCATCCTCCCTGGACTGCCACAAAAAGCCTCTTATTGAGTAGAATGCTGATACATGACTGCAATTGAAAGAAATATGGCCAGCTTGCTACTTTTAGGTACATAGAAATTTATCAACTCACCTCACTGTTGTCAGAATATAGTGTGCAGTCCCCACCTCACAAACATTTCAACCTCTTATCTCAAAAATCAAGGAGATAGTTAAAATAATGGTGAACAAAATGTCAAAATCAAGGACAACTACTGCCTTTATATACTTAAACATGCTAGAATAACAGGCTTTGCATTAGAGTGCATTTCTTTGAAGGATATTAAACATTTATCTCAAATGCCTATCCTCCATATTTGTGGACAGCAATCCTCTTTGATTTACCTGCTAAATCCCAAAGTTTACTTGGAACACACCAAAATATAACATGAAAAATCAAGGGCATTCAGGAAAATCAGGGACCGTTCAAAGCATCTACTATCCCATCCACGTATGATTACACACACACACACACACACACACACACACACACACTCCCACAGTTCCAATTTGTTCTATATTATTTACTCCTAATCTAGTCAAGAGATCCCACTTCCAATTCTTTTATCCATTTTACTATATTCACTACTTCTAATATGGTTTGTTTACACTTTGATTTCCATTTTCTAGTAACCTTTTTTTTTTTTTGCTACCACCAGAATTAAACTTACAAAGGCCTTACTATGCCTAGACAATTCAGATCTTGTATCACATATCAAAAAATAATTTTCTTAGCTATATAAATGTCTTCACCCAGTATTTCTGACAGACTAGACTGCAGGGGATTTTTAAAGTCTGCCAACTCATTACACTCCCAAAAATTATGTTCACAGTTAACTTGTTCTTCCCCATCACACCCACAATCTATCTGAGGAAAAAAATCTTTGGAGTCTGCTTGGAGTAGAAAATATCAAAGCATATATATATATATATATATATATATATATATATATATATGGTTTACCATTAAAATGTTGCCGTGCAATTGCACGGCTATGAAGTATTTGAACAACACATGTTCGAATACTTCATATGTGGGCAGGTTAAATGAGCGAACGGTATATTTATGAATGGACTTGTGCATTCGCAAATATAATGTTCGCTCATGTAAAGGGATTACGGTACAGTGCGGTTAGGGAAATACATCCCTTTCCCCACTGTAGTGCGATCTCGGAGTTGGAATAATAAGTTAGGGGGGTGTGGGGGGTGCAGGGGGGCTTGCCCCCCTGCATACATGGGAGATTAGGTGTAGGGATTAGGGAGTTGCAGTATGGGTGGCATTGTTGTTAATAACGTAAAATGTCGTTGTCGACATTTTCGGCATTAACGGCTCTTTTTTGACATTAGGGCCATTCGTTAAGGTGCAGTTTCAGTACAACACTTCGCTGTTTTGTACCTTTTTTTAATAAATTTTGAGATTTTGATAGTAAACCATATATATATATATATATATATATATATATATATATATATATATATATATATCCTTACACTGTTTCTTTGTGAATTGCTTATTCAGTTTTCTTCCCAATCCTTTCTATCCTTTTCTAATTGATTCCTATAGTTATCATGCAGTATTTTATACGCCCTACCAAATATCCCTTTTTAACAACACCTTTTCTTCTAGATTCAGCTAAAAACCCTTTGAGTGCCAGTCTTTCACTCATGATCCCGCTATTCCTTTTTCTCTACCTAGTCTATGATATCAATCCCTGATAAGGAAGTCAGTCTCTAGCCTGCAGTTCAAATGTATTCTTGGCCTCTTCCCATTCTATTACCTTTCCCTGTCTAATCATTTGTTCCCAATACCTTGGTTCGTTTGCCAGTTTTCTCCAGTACATTCCAGCCCCCTCTTGCCTATTCTCTGTAACCCTAATTGCAGTCATCCTTATCAGCAGAATCTCCTTTCTCTATTCCCATTTTGGCTTAGTGCATAGAATACTTTCTGCTACTTTATGAATATAATACTATCACTATTGTTATTCTCCTTAAGGATCTGCATCCAAAATTCCAGTCTCTCCTTATTTCATGAGCCCCCCCCCCCCACAGTTCATCATCATCCTTTTCCACTTTGAATTATAGCTTCCTGGTCATGCTATGTATATGAGCCTTTACTGTGTAGCTCTGTAATATCTCTTCATATCAGGTAATCTGTTAGAAGGATCATCTTACCTCACTTGACTCTTGCCCTCGTCCCCTCGTCCCCTCCTAAATAAAATCCTAATTGCTCTTCAGAGCTTCTCTTCAGGTTGATAAAATGTTTGTGCTCTGTGTATAAAACTAAATGGATTAAAACATTTTCAGTGCTTATATCTTGCTCTCCATATCCATAAAACAGAGTTTCCAGTTTTTCAGTGTTTGTATTATCTTTTGTTTAGTGTCTTCCCAAATATCTTTAGCTGCCATACTCCTAAGTACTTCATATTATCATCCCCCATAAATAATTGCACTGCTGAACCAATTTGCGTGTGGGAACATAGTTTATAGCTATTGCCTTTGTTTATCTTCAGTAATTTTGCATCACAAAAAGACTTGAAACTTTCTCAGAATGTTCCACAACACTGAAATGTCCTTCTCTGGTTTTATCAAATATAAAGTAATAGCTTCTTCAAATAAAGCCGACTTTTCTTGATTGTCAGAATAGAGTGTGCACCTGCCCTTCCCCACATGCATTTCAACCTGTTTTCACAGTATTCAAGGAGAAAGTTAAACATAATGGCGGGCAAAGGACCAAAATATGCAGAATAATGTTTTGGAGGAGGAATGAGGTTTATGGGAAGGCAGTAACTGAATGA
This sequence comes from Protopterus annectens, assembly GCF_019279795.1. Taxonomy (NCBI): domain Eukaryota; kingdom Metazoa; phylum Chordata; order Ceratodontiformes; family Protopteridae; genus Protopterus; species Protopterus annectens. The sequence continues at coordinate 1,253,779,506 of NC_056744.1, read as the reverse complement.
CCTATGGAATGTTTGATTGACAATCACTATAAAAGATTATATGTGATGGATAAAGTTTGCAAATGAAAATATGTCAGTACGGTTTGTTTTCATTTATGTAAGTGCATGATTGCCTATGTCATAAGTGATAATTCAATAAAGATGTTTCTTGTTTATAAAAAATCAGGACAGACTTTGCATTTATATACTTAGAAACTTACTGGAATAAAATGCTTTGCATTAACATGCCTTTTTGAAGGCTATTTAGTCTGAAACTCTTCATGATTATTTACTGACAGCAATCATCACAGAAATACACACTTTATAAGAAACACACCAAAATGTGATAGAAGAAAATCAGGAATATCCTACCAAGTCAGAGATAATTTAAAGGGATGTTTTAAAAGCTCTGAACAGCTAAATGAAAACTTCATAACAGCAGATAGATAGTCTTTTGGCCAGTATTTTTGTGTGTATCCTGCATATTGACACGTTTCATATAGGCTCCTTGGTTTGTCAAATATTAATGAGATCTTCATTCCATTTTATATTATTTAGCTATACTCTGGTCAAAACAAAAATGTAGAGAGAAGGTAATACACATTTGTTAGGGGGCTGTCCAAGTGAACTTAAAGATCATGTGCTGTAGGCATGGCAACACTTCCAATAGCCTACTGACTGGAAAGTACAGGGACAATGGTTAAAAGGGATGTAACTGCAGAGTTTGTTTTTCTTCAAAAGCAAATCAAATTGTATGTGTTTTTTTTCTTTACAGTTTTGAAACACACTTTGATGATGATTAGTAATCTATTATTTTTTTAGTATTGTTTTGGTAAGATAACATGACAAGTGGCTCATTTTATGATGGATGGTAAACCTAATTTTGATTTGATTAGAATCTTATCTGAAAATGGCTATCTGAACAGACTAAATGAGAGAGACATAAAGAAAGAGAGAATGAGAGAGACCAATCAGTAAAAGCTTGGTAATTATGTCACTGCTTGGTAGAATGTCTCCAGTAATTTCACAAACCGCCTGCTACATCCTAGTGAAAATTCAAACTGCTATTCACTAAAAAGGAATGTGCAATTTTGAATCACCCTTCTGCTTTTAAATGAAAATATATTAGCAATTTGTTTCCACTTTTTCTTACTCCATAGCATGCAAAAGATAGACTTACTTAGTACAAAAGCTTATGAGCATCTAAAGAGGTAATCAGCATACTTTTTCTATGACCTGACAATGAAGGTATGCTGACCAGCAGCAGCTGAAATGTGTCCATAGCCTTTTTACTGTGTACATGAATCTCTTTACATCTTTGCCAGCAACCATATATCAGAACATAATAAAAGCATAAATAACTCTGTATTGAAATGTTAAACTTGGTAATACTGAGCCTTGGAATAATGAAAGGAAAATACCAAAAACAGGGGACAACAGTGAATGCCGAACAATGCTTTTCTCATTTAAAGTTTTTTTTTTTCAGTGGGGCAACCTCCCCCACACTCCATGAACTTATACATACCAACTCTGAGATCTCCATGTCTCAAAGAAAAGGGAATATTCTGAGGATGGTAATCTCAGACTTAGTAGATGTAAGATAGCATTTTCTCCTGCAACCCCCCTACTGTAACTTGCTTCTAACATATAATATTGTGGAGCTTGGTAAATACAGAAATTAATTATGCACACATGCCAGGATCATACTACAGGGCTCCCCAAATGAACACAGATGACAGAAGTGTACCTTCAGCAAATCAAACACACACTCCACAATGACCCTTGTTTTCAGTAAGGCATAGTTGTACTCCTGGTCTGCTTTATTCTGTGGATTTCTGACAGATGTCATCAGCCAGGATTCCAGAGCATATCAAGCTTCACCAATAAGATGCTTTTTGGAAAAGTCACCCCCATCCCAAACTGCTGCTATAGATCACAGTTCTGTCATATGCGGGAGTTGTGACAACTGCCTAGGTGGCCTGCAAACACATTATAGGTGAGCCCCTGTGCATTAAACACCACCTGACAGTTAATGGCATGATGGCCTTTGCTGCTGATATACAGTCTTCCCAGTTCTCTGGGTGGGGTCTTTATTTCAACGTGAGTAAAATCAATGTCCCCCAGTACTTCAGCAAATCAAGCTATATGACAGAAGTCTCATGTGGTGTTCCCTCTCTCTTTTGTGGTACCTAGAAATATCATATGCTCCTTCACATTCTACTGCATTGTATTGAGGAAATGATGCCTGAGATACCCTCACTGTCTCTCCAGATGATCGCTGAGAGGCCCCTGTAGCTAGTTTATGTAAAGCCAGTCATACATAGTGCTCCTAGACTCTTACAGTATCCAGATGATGCCAAAATATGTCCACAAGGTTTTGTTTGTTGTCTCTATCCACATAGTTAAAGTGCACAATGTCAGTGTTATAGTGTCCATAAAATAGTAAGCGAGGTCAGATGTTACAGCACCTTCAAGTGTTGACAACTTAAACCACCATAGCTCATAGCAGCAATAACAGGTTCTTGTATATACACATTAACTAATATTATGACAACCCCTAACATTTTGTTTTGTTTATGGTTTGGTAGTATGAGCAAGAGGATTTAGCTGCATTCGTAAACACTGGTGTTAGAACTCTGTGTTGCATTCTATCTGATAATACTGTCATTAGCATATATTACAACCAGCTCTAATGCTTGGCATGCACCTATGTGCGTCTCTGAATCAAGCACACTCTGCACATGGCCATGTGTCACAAAAAATCACTTACTACAATGCAGCAAAGCTTTCTGAATCCCACCCTTTTAAAGTTACTTCAAAAACTAGACTTTAACAAGTGTCAGATTTTCTTGAAGCAGACACAGCCATAACTTCTGCAGAGATTTCATATCTCATTACCCAGGGTGATGGATGAGTTGATGAATTAATTTGATCTATATGTTTTCATTTCTATTTCTGATTATACATATCATCTTGCCTAAGATTCAAGGGGTGAAATTTTGCTAAATACATTTTTTTAATTTAGATACACCTAAGCAAATGCTTAATTTCCTTGCTCAAAGCTTTCCTACAGAGCAGATTTACAGTTAGCTCTTTTGCATCTGCAGAAAAGAAAACCTTCACATAAGATGTAACTGTATTTTTTTGTAAATAGTATACATGCCCTGGGTTTCAATAAACTCTGTACAGGCTCCGTGCAAAGCCTACACAGAGTTCATATGTTTGTGAGGTGGTGCGCGGCATGTAGCAGTGTGCAATGCATATTAATTCTGGGTGTCACATCAGAGCTAGGTTTCATGACTGGCAACAGTGTTGTCAGCCAGGAAACCATGTAAGTGTGCATGAATATCAATTCTGTTTAAAGCAGAGCACCTACAGTCTGCAGATTTGCACATAATGATCACCAGAGCCTCAAAAATAGTTATCAATCTGTTAGTGCAACACATCTGTGCAAAGGCCAACAATGTGAGGACAATTAACCAGAAATAGGGACTTATTTTACATAATGCTGCATAGAAATGTGTTAGAATGAAACCCAAACATGCTTCTCAACCTCTTAGAGCAAGAAATCTGGACAAAGCCATAAATAATGTGGAGGTAAAGGCCTAAAACTAGGGACAGATTTTAAATATTGCTCATCCAAACTTAGAAAGTTGATGGAATAATAGGTTGTACAGTAGCATGGACTTTCTGAACAGCATGTCGTTTGAAACTCAGATGTCTGTCATCATTTTCTGACTTCAATCCGCAATGACATGCCAATGATTTGCTAGAAAAACAAAATGTTATGAGGAAAAGATGAAAATTATGAGACAAAAACTGGACATTCTGCACAAATCAGGACAGCTGAGAGGTATAAACTCAAATGTATATAATATTGACTCATATCAGTCCTGAGATCATCCCAGTGATAATGCAGAAAGCCACAAATTTGATAAGGTAAACAGCTGGACATCCTGGGAATATATGGACAGTTGAGAGTTATGAATGTGAAGTATATGGTCCAAACACAGTACAGGGCAGTGTATGTACAGTGCAGAGTATTGTGATATCCCATTCCTGGAATTCTGTACTGAAGCTGTGCAAATGATCTGTAATGGGACATGGACCAACATGTCAAATGAACACTCACGGGAAGTGTATGTAGTTAATAGGTACACACAGATAAATTGTAGGAATAAACAAAAGGAAAGAGGAAAGGTGAAACTACCTAATGTACAGCAGAGGAGGGCATGTTAATGGAAGATGGTTATAGCAGCAACACCAATTACATATTTATATGATACAGTAGGGACTGTGCTGTGAAAATATGTTTTATGTGACTGTCACACAAGGTGACATAACAACGGGGAGGATATCTGTATGAGATAAGCATCCTTACATGTTTAATGCAGAGGACATCTATCAGGGATCTGACGTACAATTGGGGTAGGGTGCATTTTCTGAAGTTGTGCACACTGATAAGCCTGAAAATGAGTATACTCTCAGCAGAGGTCTCCAGCAAGGGGGCCACAGGTAAAGGATCATGGAAAACATTACTAGAACCAACCACAATCATGGACAATATCAAAATAATGCCACCAGTAATCCCATGCCTCTGGCATAACTTATGCGATTCACAGTGATCAGAGATGAGTCTGAGATGAGTCTACACACACACACACACACACACACACACACACACACATACTTGAACAAATATTATGATATATCCACACTCTATGAGGGAAACCACGCACACTGTTCTGGTGCTGTAACATCTGCTGGAGGTGTTATAAAGGACACTATTATACCTGTATGCGAAAGTGTGGGCAATACAGTCTACTAGATTTGTGTGCATGGAAATATATATATATATATATATATATCCTTTATAACACCTCCAGCAGATGTTACAGCACCAGAACAGTGTGCATGGTTACCCTCATAGAGTGTGGATATATCATAATAGTTGTTCAAGTGTGTGTGTGTGTGTGTGTGTGTGTGTGTGTGTGTGTGTGTATGTATATACACACATATATATATATATATATATATATATATATATATATATATATGTATAGCACAACCCGCACTGTCATGAATAATATACATGCTATTAATGTTGTCACACAACTATGTATGTACTGTGTGTATAAGCAGAAGAGGTAGCACACATGCAGCTGGTGTTCTGCACCATCAGACAGTCATGTAAATCCACAAAAAGAATACTTTGGTATGGCCAATAAGCTGTGTGACAGCTCATTGTGACAAAGGTGATACATTCTGTTACACATCACTGGAAGATGTGTGAGGAGGTACATGGAGAAGGGTGCATTGTACACAGTTATTGGTGTGATGAAGGCTGAGAACCATAAGGTATTATGGCCTCTGATGTGGATACCCTTTACATACCCAGTATCTGTGTTACATTCAAGGAAATAGTCAGCATTTTCACCAGCATGTGGTTACAATGCTGACTATTTCCTTGAATTTAACACAGGTACTGAGTATGTAAAGGACATCCACATCAGAGGCCACAATACCTTCTATTATGGATCTGAATATGATGGCATGACTTATGTGCACAACATAAGCTTTCATTATCAATGTGGACACTTGGTAATATTTCAGAGTGGTGTGTGTTGCCAGTGCTTGCATCACTGGGTGTCAGCATAGCAGGAGTGTTGTCAGTGCCGTGATCAACATATAATTCCACTTTTCAGATGGACAACATAGAAAGATGCACATTTCTGCATTTATGTGTAGATCATGTGCATTTGTCACCATTCATTTTTCTGTGTTAGCTCCTCCTGCACATCTTATCATCATTAGTAGACTCAAGGATTACACCCAATAAGAAGCAGCAAACTTGGTAAAGGCCAAAGCCATATATTTTATCCTGAACTGTGGAGGAATAGAGTCTAAATAGTAAAGGGCTAAGCATTGATCCCTTGGGTTTGCCAGTGGTGGCAGCAATACTGGTACAGGTTAATTCACCAACTTTCACAACATGTGTTCTGTCAGCGAGCCATTTGTTTACCCATCTACTAATGTAAGGGTTAATCCTCAGCTGGGAGGATCCTCAATGATACCTGCATGGAGGATTGTGACAAAACCATAGACCAGATCACAATAGGCAGTATGCACTGTCTTACCTCTATCCAGGCATATCATACAAAGTAATAAAGTATAATGCTCTCTTTTGCATGTACCTCACCAGACACATGCAGCAGCTGGAGAGACCAAAAGGCTTTCTCAGAAAGATAACACAGGGCCTAAAAACCATACCATGATATATGTGGATAGATTTAAAGCCATGTCACTGTAAGTTGTCTGGTATAGGATGAGGTGATGTCTGTCTGGCCTCCATTACAGTGTTTGACCCCTGCCATGGTGGGAATACTGTATATCAAAAATTATGACATCAGCAGTATCTGTTGAGGAGAATATGGTAATAACAGTGTCCTACATGCTGGTGTAAAAGGCTCTCTGTAATATCAAGGAAGATCTCATCTACACACACCCAGTTGAGTGTAGTGAGAATAGAACCCCTACCTACATACACAGACTACTGAACACAGTACTATGCACAAGTGCCACAGCACAAGTTGGCTTGAAGTATCTTAGACAACACTTTATAGTGGATGACATCAGCAGTGTCTGTTGTGGAGAATATAACAGTGTCCCATATTCTGGTATAAAATGCTCTCGGTAATGTCAAGCTAGAACTCACACACACACACACACACACACACACACACACACACACACACACACATACACACAGAGTTGACTGCAGTGGGAATATAACCCCTATATATCTAAATTCATAGACTAAAGAACTCAGTACTTTGCAAAAGCACCACAGCACAAGTCTGAGTTGGAGTGTCTCAGACAACATTTTATGGATGATGACATCAGCAGTGTATGTTGAGAATATAACAATGTCTCATATGCTGGTGTAAACAAACACGCACACACACACACACACACACACACACACACACACACACACACACATGCACTCACTTGACTATAGTGAGAATAGAACCCCTACCTATATAAGTACACAGACTACAGAACTCAGAACTTTATGCCGGCGCCATGACCCAAGTCTGCCTTGGAGTTTCTCAGATAACACATTATAGCTGATGACATCAGCAGTGCCTGCTGAGGAGAATATAACAGTGTCTCATATGCTGGTGTAAAATGCTTTCTGTAATGTCAAGCAAGAGCTCTCACACACACACACACACACACACACACACACACACACACACACACACACACACACACACAAGCACTTGACTGCAGTGAGAATAGAATGTCTACCTATCTAGGTGCACAAAATAAAGAACTAAGCACTTTACGCAAGTGCCACAACCCAAGGTTGTCTTGTAGGTTCTCAGACAACACTTTTTAGCTGATAACATCTACCATGTCTGATGAGAATATAACAGTGCCCCACATGCTGGGGTAAAATGCTCTCTGCAATATCAGACAAGATCTCATACACACAGTTGACTGCAGTGAGAATATAATCTTTACCTATCTAAGGTACACAAACTACAAAACACAGTACTTTATGCAAGCACCACAGCACAAGTCTGATTTTTACAAGAGTTCAGGTCAACTAATAGAAGATGACATCAGCAGGCCATTTGAGAGACAAGAGTTTGGGAGGACTTCATGAAATGAATGTGTAAGCAAGTGCAATACATGGTATTGAAGCAGTAACTGTAAGATATACACTTCTGCTCTTCTGTCTTGACACACACAAACACACACCAAGTTGACTGCAGTGAGAATGGAACCCTTACATATCTAATTACACAGACTACAGAAAACAGTACTTTAAGCAAGTGCCATGGCACAAGTTTGATTTTTACAAGAGTGCAGGTCAATTTTATAGTAGATGACAACAGGTCATGTGGTAAACAAGAGGTTGGGGAGGCCTGCATAGGTTCATAGGAGGGTAGTAAACAAACAAGAAGCACTGAACGAACAAACCAACAAGCCAGGTAAACCAAATGAATGTGAGCTGTAGGAATCACAAATTCAAGGCTAACAAAATAAATTTAATAAAGTAAGCACACGCTTTCAGAGAGCTCAATGGCACTCCTTTCTCAGACAAGGAAAAATCAAAATTCCAAAGTTACAAGCACTTATATATACACATTACTTATGTTAATTAATTAAAATCTTCAAACGAGAAGTTAAGCAGAACTATTAACCCTTTAAAGGGGTGTGTTCATGCTACTGACACCAAAAATCAAACTAAATGCAGTCACCTTGAAAAGATATATATATATATATATATATATATATATATATATATATATATATATACAATGTGAAAATCTTAAAACTTTAACCACCATAAATAAAATTTAACTAAAAATAATAAATAAATAAGCTTTATATGGTTAAGTTCAAATATACTTTGTTTAGACTGCTTTTAAGCATTTTTTAAAATAAAGTATATCTGAAAACGTGTGCTTACTTTATTAAATTTATTTTGTTAGCCTTGAATTTGTGATTCCTACAGCTCACATTCATTTGGTTTACCTCATAGGAGGCTAGTAGCCTAATGACCCTAACTGACTAGCACTGTCCATGAGGGACATAGCTGCCACATCAGAGGTGACTTTACAAGCAGCCACCCAGTATCCAGGTTGCACTTGACATTAAGGAGCACTACTTCACATGCAGTGGGGGCCTATTACAGAGGAGTGTCAATTGCTTGGGGATATATCGGTGACCCCAGCATGTCCTGTTTATGTCATAGGCTAGGTTGAGAACCCTGGAGCAAGTTATTCTTTTCTCATTTGATTTGCAGATGTCCAGTATTTGCAGTAGGGCAGCAGGGCAGCATCTGAGACTGCTCTGTAGACCAGGCACAGATAACTTCTCAGCAGCCTGCATGATACTGAGTACAGTGACGTGTCTTTCAGTCTTTTCATGTATGTCATGTTTGGAGGCCCTGGATTCTCCCACTCACAAACCTTTGTGTTTCCTTCAATTGCTGCAGGTGTCTGGTGAGGTCCAGACAGTAGGGGGCATTGTACTCAATTAGTGGTCTGATAAGGGTAGAGTACAACAGAGCTATGACCTGCCTGGTCTTGGATGTGATGTCTGTATGTATGGGTGCACAATGCAGAATGTGTTTCTCACCACTAGGGACACATAGTGATGAAAGTGTAGATTATCAATATGTGCTCCCAAGTCTCACAACACTGTGTTTGAGCTTAGAGGGCTGCTATATATATATATATATATATATATATATATATATATATATATATATATCATAATTGTCAGGGGCACGTCATTGCCAGTGGAAAATGAGGCATTACTTGCTTTGATGTTCAGTCTGTGAGTTTGGCACCAGTTATTTTTCTGTGTCAGTCCCTTCTGTAATATGTTACCATCAATGGCAGTCTCTATATGAGTGTATCCAGTTAACAGTCATCTGCATACTTGGTAAACCACAGGCCATCTACTGTTGCCTGTGCTTCAGGGAAGTAGATTGCAAAGAATTGAGGGCCTGGCACAGATCCCTGTGGTATTCCACTGGTATGTGGACTAGTGGTGGAGGTGTAGTTCCCAACTTTGATAGTGTGTGTATTATCAGTAAAACAGATGGCTATCTATCTAGCACAGTATGGCCTAATTCTCAAATGGGAGATCTTCACTATGAGACATGAATGAGGGATTCCATAGTATTCCATAGATAGTGTATAACTGAACATAGGTGCTATGTCCTGTTATCCTTCATCCAGGTCTTTGGGGTCAGTATCAAAGAAGTCCACAAGGTTCAATAAGCTAGATCTATCCTTGACAAAATAAAATTGGTTGGGACAAGTGTGTTGAAGGTCACCTATGTCCCTGTGGATAAGGTCCACGTTGATTCCTTTCCTAGCCTTGCAGCTAAACATTTTAGGCTTATGGGTCAATAGTTGTAGTTCTGCAGGTTACCAGACTGATTAGCCTCATTGAATATACCCTCACTAAATAACAAACCTAACTTCCTCTGTTTTAACATAATTTATTTGCCTCTATACCAAAACATTTACAACTTAACCTAGTCTACTTCATCATTTTTTACCTAACACTATCTCCTTTCCTTCTGCTGCATTATTCTTCCTATCAATTTTATAGATAGTTGTAACTGCATATATATATGTTAACTGTTCTACAAGTTTAAGAATGGCCATAATTATCGGAATTAAATGGGTCAATTCCAGGAGCTTGCTCCAGTATTAATAGATCAGGTACTGTAAAAATGACTTCATTTTAGAATTTCAACATTTACAATTTTTCGAGTATGATTATAGGGCCTCAACATCACAGTCTATTTTTGAAAAGTTTTAAATTTATTCCTGCAAAAGGAGCCCGAGTAGAGGACATCATACTCTATTTAAAAATCTTTAGTCGCAAACTTAATGTCAGGGTTATGTATGATGGTGGGGGATCAGAAATAAGAGAAAATGATGATTTCAAAAGGTCCAGTACGTTTAACCCTCCATTGCATCCAGCCATTAATGTTTTTGAAAGGCAATGTGACAGGGAATTAAGATCATTATTGGGGAACAAACGCTGTAGATTTTACAATCTCTCTCAAGATGATAGTCAGTTGCTTTATGAAATCAGGCAAAACAAAGGAATTTGTTGTATGAAGCCTGATAAGGGAGGGGGACTGGTCATTATGGAGTTGGAAGACTATAGTCGTCATATGATGAATTTGCTTAACAACACTGAAGTATATGGGGTAGTTTCCCTGAATGAAGTCAATCTAGCATACAGATCTGTGAAGATTGTGCTTGATGAACTGTTGTTATTCGACTCCATTTCCAAACCCCTCTATGATTATTTGAGGGTAGAAAATCCACTACTACCTAAGATTTTTTGGGATTCCTAAAATTCACTCCAATCAAGAAGACCCACCGCTACGTTCAATAGTTGCAGCAAGGGGGTCTGTGACTGAACCCATAGCAAAATACATTGATATGAGACTCAAGCATCTTTTTGATAGATTTCCCCACATTTTAAGACTATTGGGACCTTTTGAGTAAGTTACAAACCATGGTGATACCAAACGATGTCATTTTGGTGACTTGTGATGTGAACAGTCTCTTCACAGTAATCCCACAAGAAACTGGCTTGGATTGGTTTAGAGACATATTTTTTAAAAAAAGGGATCTTCACGATGATGAGAAAGAAACAATATGCAATTTCATGGAACTGGTGCTAAGTAACAATTTTTTGACATTTGAAGGTGAATTTTACAGAAACAGGGGGTTGCGATGGGCGCTGCATGCGCCCCCCTGTTTGTGAACACATTCATGTTATGGTGGGAACTTAACATTTTGTTCAAATTCCCACTATATAGGTTTCGCCAGGTCTATTTTAGATTTTTGGACGATTTGTTTTTCTTGTGGACAGGCAATAGAGAACAGTTAAAAATGTTTTTCAATTTGATGCAAAGTAGTTCTGACTTTTTGAAGTTTTCATTTAAACAGGATGTGAAAGTGATGAATTACCTAGATATTTTATTTTTTAACAAAGGTGATGCTACTCTTGCTACTAGAATGTTTAGGAAACCTACATTTTGTAACACATATTTGCATTACATGAGCTGCCACCCCATTTATCAGAAAATGGGGGTAGTTAAGAGTCAGCTAATCCAAGCTTCACTTCTCATTTCAGATTCTACTGACTGTTTAGAAGAATTTACAGTAATTAAAAAAAATGTTTATTGATAGGGGATATCCCATAGATTTATTGGAGAAAATTATAGGTGAAGTTTGGTTTAAACAGGATAAATATGTACCCATTATAAAACATGGGGCGACAAGCACGTTTAACACATTGGAAAACAAAATGACTAGGGTATTAACACCGAATACAAATATGGTGTTGCATTATACAACTGATATTAAGGCTATTGAAAAGATTATCAATAGAAATTGGATGTTGTTGCAAGTTGATAGTAACATCTGTCATTTATTTAAATCACCACCATTTTTCACATACAAAAACAGGCAGAATATTAAGATGATGTTTTAAAGAAGTTGTACGAGTAGGGGTGTACCTACGACTAGAAAATGTCACCAGTGTGCATATTGTTCCTATATTAATGTGAATAAGGACAATGGAGTTTTGAACATAATTATTCATTGGGACACAGTAAAATGTTTAAACTGTAGAGCAGAAAAAATTATTTATCTTGCTACTTGCTCCACGTGCAGCGCATTGTATATAGGCAAGACTAAGAATAGTTTGAAACAACAAATATATCAGCATGTATATAGCTTAAGAAAGGGGGACAATAGAAGTGCATTGGCAAGGCATGCTGTGTGTTGTCAAAACTTCAGTAAGTTTGTTTTTTTGATACTTGAACAAATTACAACACCACCATTTTCAGGAGACTGGGAGAACATTTTATTGCACAGGGAAATGTTGTGACAGATTAGGTTAGACACAACTAACCCACCAGGGTTAAATGAACACATTTCAATTTCAAGTGAATTGAAAAAAACGTTCACTTATATTTTAAAGTATATGAAGCATCTATTATATTCAGTATTATGGCTGTAACATTTAGTTAATGTTGCTTTATTTTTGTTTGCTATGTTCAATTGGTTCTATTGAAGGTTTCAAATGGGTGTGTCTTTGCATTGTATTTAAAAGTTTTAACTTCACTATTTGTCTTGGTTCTGAGGATGTCTTAATGTAGATGAAAGCGCTTAACCAAGTGGATTTGTTACTTAACCAAGTGGATTTGTTACTTTCAAGATTTTTAGATTAAAACTGTGTTTTAGCCTTCTGACTGGCTTCGTCATCTTTATTATATGAATGATTACAATGTTAACTGTGTTTGTAACGGTTATACTTTTTGTATCTATGTTTTGGAGCTTTTCTCCCCAGGCCTATGCTGAAAAAGGACTTTTGCTCAGTCAGACAATCCCAGCTAACAAATGTAAAATAAATAAATAATACATAAAATGTGCATTGCATATCACACATTTGATATCAGTTTCTGTAGTGTAGATGATATATGTGTGGAAAAAGTACTGAGACACCAGGGTTGCAGTGCTGAGGGTAAATATGTGACATATTGTTAGATAGGGCCTTCAGTTCGCAATGTTTCCACATGTAGTTTCATGTCATAGACAAAATATGGACAGTAAACCACAGTAAGACATAATATTTACTTTTCCATAGCATGGTGAGCAGCGGGTTTGAGAGACAATTGGCACAGTGTATACTTATGCTAGATACACGTTTGTGCATAGCTAAGCAGTGCACAAATGTGAACTGCACTGTTAAAGTATGACAATTAGTACTGAGTCTATGGAGCACACCTGCTGCTTAACTGACTCTGTGGCAGCACGTTTTACTGCATTGATATATTCCTTTTTGGCCCCAGATGGTACTGGGTTCAAATACAGGTCTATCAAATACTTTTAAATACTTTCATGTAAACATTGATAATGCAATAACATGAATTCTTGATAGTACAAGTGTAGTTGTGTATTGGCATAGTGCAGAGGAGTTAAGCAGAATTACTATGAGGTAACTGTATCATTTTCTGCCACTCATCATTGCTTTGAGTTGGTGTGTGATGCACACCTCTGCGCAAACATGGACTCCAAAAAGTGTTGCTTTTGTGCCAACTTATGTGTGGGGTGTGTGATTCTATTTTTGACCAGATTATAGTTGTTATAATGCAATCATGTTGTATAGCCAATTGGACTAAATCTAGTGTGTGAAGGAGACACATGCAAAATGGAGAACTATGTATGGGATGATTTTTTTTTTTTTTTTCTTGTGAGACAGGTGTCCATTTATTTTTATTTCAGAGTGAGAGAGAGGAATGTTAGGGAAGGGATGTAGCTATGTCTGGGTAAGGTACGTTGAGTAGGTGAGGAAGCAATTGCTGATAGATAAGGCAAACAAGACAAGGATGGTGATGACACAAAAAGTTGGGAGACACCATGATTGGGGTGTCGGTGGGGACAACCTGGGCCCATAGCCATCAAGCTTGGTGACAGTGAGAATCAAGTCCTCACTCACTGGACTGTCATCACTGTCACATTACTCTGCAGTTGGCTGGAGTGCTTGACATCTCCTCCTCCTCCTAGTATGCAAAATGAGGGACAGCAGCCTCTTCAGGTAATGTAGGCATGCACCAATGCTGTGGTGCACTACTCTATGCACCATCCCTGGCAACTTGTTGCAGGTGATGAATTCACCACCTCTGCCACTGCTGTTGGAGGGAACCTCTGGTCTAGCCTCCAGGGCAGGACTACCTGAGGGTGCAGGTAGTGCAGGGGCAGCAGAGACAGAGCTGCCAGGTTGGCTCCCAGACATGCTGGGAATTGATGCTTCAGCCAGTGGTACGGGGGCAGGCTGATCCAATGGTGCTGGGCTACCACACTGCGCTGGTAGCATTTAGTGATGTGGTACACACGGTTGACATGTACACATTTTGATGACACATAAAAAGAAAATAGAAAAATAAATAAAATAAAAATAACAAAATATTTATAAAATAAAACACAAAAAATATATTTATAAAATAAAATAAATTACAAATAACATAAAAATACATTTTTAAAAATAAAATCAAATGAAATAAAAATAAAAATAAAGGAAATAAAAAGAGGGATAAGGGTTGGTGTGAGAGAAAAAAGAGATAAGATTAGTACCATCATATAATACAACTATACAACTCCATTATCTTAAGTTTTACACTTAAGTCTACCTCCTAACAGATGCATGCTATACTATAGACTGCTGCAAGTAATCATTGAAATGTGCATATATTGCACATATGTGTGTTCCAGTTACACAGATTACAGTTTACAGCAGGACATTTGTGCCACTGGTATACAGGTTTTAATGTAATGTAAATATTACTGCAGAAATAACAGTATGATATAGTTGTAAATGGTTTACTATCATTTTGTCGTTCACACTTGGTGAATTATCATTTCTATGATCCATAGAAATGAAAATCTACTTCAGAGAACAACAAAAGAGTTGAATCCAGAAGTGGTGAATGTTTGAATTCGACAAAATTTGAACATTCACCACACTTCTGCAAACGGAATCACTGTGCAAAACATAGTGAAGACCCTGCACCCCCACACCCCCTGCTACTTATATCACACTACAGTGAGGGAAAGGGTATATTTCTTGAGCCCCACTATAGTGTGATCTGCATGAAAATGTAGAAAGTCACACCACTGAATGCTGTATTGCATTCGCTGCTGTGACTTTCTACATTTCATCATTCATTCTTTCAATACTATCGAATGGGCAGTTTCGGACTAATGTAAATCGCAGGAAGTCCGATTTCCCATTTGATAGTAAAATGTTGTAAATTGTGGTATTTGAACTCACAACCTCTGACTAAAGTCTAATATTGGACTCTCACAATTGTTTTGTGCTACAGACTAATGCAGGCGTACTTGCATTTACAGTTGGAATAAGCATGCTCAATTTCTCAATAAACATCTTTATTAAATTATCACGTATGAGATAGTCGATATTACATTTATATTAATGAAAAACAAACAATTTCATACAAGTCTATAAAATACCAAAAAAGCCATCTTTAACTATTAATGCTACAATAACACTTCTCTTCTGCTGCTTATGTACCACTTGCTACCCTCAGTCTCACTAATCTAGCTCTGTTGGTCCATACATTCAACTCTTGATCACTGGCAGGTGAGGAAAAAAACAGAACAGAAGACCCTTATGAATACTCGTGTTGCCTATATTCAGCTTTCTAAATCTTAACAGTACTTTCTTAAGTTGTTACTTACACAAATGTGGGATGTCCTCAGTCCTAAATTCCTCAGTCCAGTAGTTAAGTGTATCCCTCTTCCTCCTAAGTAGGTCACTGAAATGATGCCTACATTGCTCTCCAGTGTGCAGAATACCAGTGGCACTGGATGCAGCCTGGGCTAAACTATCCCAAACTCAGAATTGCACTGGGAGCCATAATAGTCCCCCTGCAAAAGCCTGTGTCTGTGGTGCTTTATTAATAGTCGAATGTATATCCAGGACTTCTTGACACCCCACCTCTGTGCCATAAACCTAATGTCTGCCATGTCTATCTATCAGGGGATCTAGAGCACTGAAGAATGATGTTTTGCTTCCATTTCCAGATATCGCGTTTACTGAAGTGAGCATAACTGAACTACACATTTGCGCAATAGTGCGAAGAGAGATGCAGTGCCAAGCAGTGAGGAATGGGAAAATTGATTTTTACACTGCTTGATTTAAACCTAGGCATAAGGGACAAAACATTTACTTCCATAGCTTTGATTTTCCATCTTTGCCACAAAAGAAGTGTTACTCAGACATAGTCAGGGATCATACATAAATGCAGGTGACAGTATGAGCTGTTACACATGTATGTGTGTGACCTGATAAGGTTATTGGATATAGAGGCAGCTGTGTATGTGTCTTAGGCAAATGTGAAGGTCGTGTAAGTCCAGATAGCAGAATTATACTTACATAACTATAGTACACTTTATACCTACCACAGAAACCCCCTGAGTTGTGTTACATGCCATTGCACGGTGGTTCCCCAGAAACCTAGAGACGGGATACAATTCCTCTCCAAATTATCACCAGTTATCGGACCCCCTTCATGAAGCAGGGCACGCACAATGCCTACCTGGACCCCCTGGAGTCCCTCAATATACCACCAAATACCCTGGTTTCGGCAGACTTCAACTAACCATAAATAAATTGGTCTAACTACACCTGCACCAATGAGCTCACCCAGAGATTTTTGAACATTGTAAACTCTAATGCCCTGGACCAGCTAGTGGACACCTCCACTAGGGGTTCAAACATTCTGGATCCAGTACTTACAAACATGAGTGATCATTGCACCACCCCAAGTGTACAGTCATCTGTAGTGAAATCTGACTACAGGTCAGTCACGCTAGAAGTAACAATAGTGTTGTTCCTCCTCCAGCTGGAACTAGACTAAAATATTTCTCCAAAGCAATCTATAATATCTTACAAGACAATATTACTAGTTTCACAGCTCATATCCCTACTGATGGCAAGGATACCTATGCCATGGTTTATACTAAAGCCTTGTATAAATGCCTTCATAGCTGCATCAACTCAGCTGTATCAGACAGGATAAAAGCAAGCTCCTCATGCAATAAAAACCTCCTTGGTGGAGATCCACCATAAGAAAGAAACTGCTGTCTAAAAGCAGTAGTTGACAGTCCCCAAATACAAAGGACTCTTTACTTGGCTGAAGTAAGCAAATAAGACACCTAGTGAAAAAATCCAAAGCCAACTATGAATCTAAATTGGCAACCCTAGCCAATGGTAACTATAAGGCATTCTTTGGCTATGTCCACAACCTCAAAGGAAAATCCTAGATTTGCACAGAACTTGTTGGAAATGGTACAACATACACTTAACCTGGTGATATTGCTAACCAGCTGGCAGATAGGTTCAGTGAAAACTTCTCTCCTCTGTCTCCACACAATATAGTACAAGACATCCCTCCTACATGTCCTCCTCCAGAAATGTCTAAGGAACCGGTCCTTAATGCTCTTTCCAAGACTAAAAACATGGCCTGTATGGGACCAGCCAAAATCCCTGACTGCATCCTAAATTGCTTAAAGCAAGAGTTAGCTGTACCATCAAGTACCCTCTTTAACCACATTCTAAGGTCTGGGTATGTTCCTGAGAAAGGAAAACTACCACTGTCATCCCCCTCCACAAAGTGGGTTCCTCTGCTGACCCAGGAATTACAGACCCATAAGTCTGACCAGGCTCATATGCAAGGCCATGGAGAGAATCATCATGGACCTTATCAGCAGGGATAAAGGAGACCTCCAAACACTAGACCCATCCCAGTTTGGTTTCATCAAAGGGAGAATGTGCCTACTAAATGTGGTGGACTTCTTAAAGACAGTCGCCAAAGACCTGGCTGAAGGCAAAAGTGTGCATACTGCCTATTAAGACCCAGTGAAGGCTTTTGAAACCATTCCAAACTTAGGTATCATTGATAAACTTAGCCAAATCAATATAAACCAGTATACAGTCAGGTGGGTTGCAAACTGGTTTACCAACAGAACACCCACAGTTAAAACAGGGGACTCATCATCCACCTTCAGAATAGTAACCAGTGGAGTACCACAGGGTTTGGTGCTGGGGTCCCTATTGCTTGGAATTCAATTTTCAGAAGTACAGGCCAAAACAAAGGGTATATGGCTAACAAAGTTTGCAGATGACTGCAAACCAGGCACAGTCATTGAATCCCCTAGTGACATTCACACCCTCCAGGAAGATCTTAATCAAACCGATTGGTGCCAAAGTCATGGGCTCAAGTTAAATGCTAAAAAGTGCAAAATCATCTCCTTCAACAAGGGAGATGTCCCTGCAAAGTGCCACATTAACAACATAAACATAAGTACCCAATCCATGGTTAATTATCAAGGCACACTGGTTGACAGCGACCTCTCTTTTTACCATCATATTTCCACAGTGGTAAGGAAAGCATTCTACATTGCCAATCTCATCAATACAGGCATTGCCTCCAGAAAAAAGAGGTTATAACCCCCCATACTCCTCCCTTATTAGACCAATTATAGAGTACAATGCACCCTTTGGTATGTACCTTGCCAGGCACCTCAAACAATTGGAGATACCTCAGTCGTACCTTACAAAGAAAATTCAAGGTGTCCAACACCTGTCCTATGCTGATAAACTAAAATCCCTGTCACTATACTCTGTGTCATACAGACTACCCAGGGGTGATCTCCACCTAGCTTATAGGGCTGCACCCACTCTAGTGACCTCAACATGAGAAGCAATATTAATAGGACCTGCTGGAGAGATAGTTCCATCTCCCAGAGGCTCTCCCTACTGTGGAATAAGCTTTCAATCCTAAAAAACAGAGCCCTTCACTGACCCTTTTCAAGTATAATCTGGATAATTGGGTAGGGAATTGCAAAATCACCCCTGGGGGTTTCACCTGAGTCCCTTCTGGACAGGGGAAGCAGGTGTTGAGTGATGTCTACTAATAGCACAATTAAAGGAGGAAAAAAACTTGTCTAGGCTTGTAAGGGCCTCGGGGCCATTAGCCTAGTAATGTTCTATGATCTGCTAATAAATCTGATAATACATAAATAAATTAATAAATAAAAAAGCACAATAATACAGTGTCTTTCCCCCATACATATAATTAATATCAGCTCCACTAAGTGTTCTAACTGAGAGTGAATATAATGGGAAGTGGAACAACAGTAAAAGTGTATAGAATATCCAGTATTAGAACCCAGGACCATGTGTATGGCAGTCTTGCACTTACACCTGCTGTCACAAGACAGTTGAAATAATACTTGTTCATGTTTCAGTTCATTGTTATAAACTGCAATGTCACAACAGTAAAAAAAAGGATTGCATGCCCTGTACTAGAATGCAGGACCATTGGTACTGTAGCCCTACACTTACACCTGCTGTCACAGGACTATTTACGTGACAGTCTCTATTTTCCTAATCATTCTTAAGGTCTTTGTGTGAATCACTGCATGATACCACTTAGTGGGTTTGCACAGTGCCCCAACGGAATTAATTGAATGTATCCAGTTTCTATTTTTAGCTGTCTGGGTCCTGTCTGCAGGTGTCTGATGGCTGCAGCTGCTGGGGAATCACAGTGCAAAGCTGCACACCACTTAGTGGGTTTATGCAGTACCCAACACAATTAATTGAATGTATCTGGTCTCTATTTTTGGAAATCCTATCTGCTTACTGGGTGGTCCAGTTGTCTAGTTTGAGCACTGCTGTGCTTCAAACAAATGAGATAAGCACAGCCAAACTTGTCATTCCCTTCCGCTGTTCCCAAGATTGCACTAAACACCACATCATGCAAACACTGCCCCCCCAAAAAAAGAAAAAAAAAAGGAAAAAAGGACAAGGAATTGAAATTAGGAACACTCAGGCTATGACAGACACACTTGACAATGATGGTTCACGTGAGATATGTCTACATAAATCTGAATTTAAACTCTCACTCTAATGAACCTTCAGAACACAGAATATGTGCCTTATCCCTCTTTGCCACACAAACAGCTTTGCAGCAAGGAAGTGGAATCATTCTGCACACAACCAACTGTAACATAATCTACAGTAATATGCAACCAGATAACTGTTATTAGTACAATCATTATTTTTGGATGCAGTGCACTTAGTGATCACACAGCATGTTATGATTATTGCTTGCAAATATACAGCCCTGTCTTACCTGTCTGTGTTTGTTGGTCATTCTTCAGTTATCTGACCAGTAATCTGAGACATGCAGTCTGGAAGCTATTCTGTATCATTGGCCTTAAAATGTGTGAGGATAGTAACTGGAAATAATAACATTTGCAGTTGCCAACAAATGAAGGGCAGGTTGTATGTTAAGGTACACAACCTGTGAATTGTGCGCTGCTTACTTATATTCCCAACCTTACATCTAAAACTTTGTAGAAGTAACTCAACACACCCACTGAATGTAAGGCAGCTTGCATTGTTGTTGTGTTTTCTTTCTCCCAACCAGTAGTCATTCACAGTTGCAATTCATTAAAAACAAACACTGAGGGAGTGCTTGCCCTATGTTTACATCTCCTACATGGATCCAAGTGTTTGGGATTCAGCAGTTCTATCAGTTCACAGCTCATTTACATCTTCACAATGCTAATAGCCCTGAATCTATACTATATAAAAAGGCAACTGTGTAGCTAGGCAAACTGATGGTGAGGAGACTTGTTTATGTGGAGAGGACTGAAACACTATTTCTTTGGGATATACCTGCACAGGGGATTACTGAACTTCAGATTGCATGCTTGCATTTTGTCAGCTACATACTGCATATGCTGGAATGTATTTAAGAAAAATCTGAGCAAAGGCTTTAGCACTTATCTTGTATACATTAGTTAGAAGTGTACTGATGCCATTGGCATTTTTGTCAAGCCATTTTACAAGTATGCATGATTGTCATTTCTTGAAAATGGAATGCTTTGTGATAAATATGTACTGAAATGCTCTGTGATAAATATGTACAAATGTTTCAAGCACATTTCCTATGATTGCACTTTTAGTATTTCAATGATGGTTTGTTAGCAAAATGTGTCAACTGCCTGTTCTACTGGGGGAGAGCAAGGCTGAGCTGCTGTTCTGGCACATACACGGATATGTTGCTATTGTTACTCTGCTTTTTTTGCATGCTGCCTGTTGTTCTTATGCCACATTACTAGAATGGTTTATGTTTCTCTAGTGGATAATATTGAGTGGCTTCCTTTTCTGTTTTATCTGAGAACAGTTATTTTATAATTATGTGATACTTATGTGTATTATCCTTCTGTTGTCTTTTAGGACACCTAGAAGTATGCCACCCAGGCATGTCAATCCTGGGACACCCCCCTTTACTGATGCTGAGAATCAAGTCATACTGTATGTCTTTAGGCAATGTAGTGCCTTCCTGCTTGAAAGGGGATGGTGAGATATAGCACACAGAATGCAAATTTGGTGCCGGATTGTGGATTTGATTTATTTATTTTTATTTATTTAACATTGTTTACTAGAAATGTCCAACTGGTGTAGTTTCCCATTTTCAGCAGAGGCCCAGGGAGAAAATCTCCACAGAAAAAACAATAGTACAGATCAGCAAACATTTTACAGAATAAAAACAATCAGAAAATTTTTACAGTATATAAACTATACAGAACATGAAGAAGGTAATGCTATACAAAGGAAAAATATCCACTAATATTTTTCTACTTGCTTACAAAAACATTCAATAAAAGTTATATGAGTAGGTGCACCACAGGGCCACTGATATGATCACATCTGCACAGAGAAGAGCCACTGCAGTGGACTGTGACCAGATGGTTACGGGACGAGGGTCTGCTATGGAGCCACCATTAACACTGAATGAAGAGTTCCTGGTCAATATTAGGGATCAAGACAGCTCCCAGGAAAGTACAGTACAGCACGTCCTGGATATCGGTTTAACAGTTTCACAGAAAGCCGGCGCACCCCAGGAGGAGTTTCCAGATAGGCTTTCGTATCTCAACAGTTGAATACTGTTGTGTAGTACAACAATTGAAATCAATACATTACTTCTGTGTCATATGAATTCTTATTTTGGGGGGGATTAAAGTTTGCTACAGTTCTTAGCTTAGGTTGGAGCTGTCAGCGACATTCTTGTTGAAAGTATAGTTAATGTATATATAAAGGGGGAAAAGAATTATCGCCTGTGTTGCTGTTAATTGTAATGATGTTGCCCTTACCTTTTCCTTAACTTCTTCAAGGACCATCTGGATTACAGAGGGGAATCTCACCTGCAAAACATTTTTATGTCAGTACTGCTGAGCAATTTAACGAAATATTTTAGTATGTGCTGTTTATGGCAGGCCTGTTGTGTGTCTTGCTGTGTTGTCTGTACTAGTGGCACCACTGTTAATTTATTAGCATATATTGGGATCGAGTAGTGTAGGTATTCATTTGTTCCTGTGGTTGCTGCTTTTTTACCACAGGTGATCATGACAGTGGAAGTGTACCCCCTCTGACACCTGATGTCAGTGTATCAGTAGACTGTGATGATGATGGTGGCCAAGCCAAGACACAGTCAGGGTGCAGAGGGTGAATCTGAAATTGAGGTTTACATACAACCATCACCTGCAATTCCATTGGACACAACCAGTAGATCTATGCCTGCCCATTCCAGTGAGCCACAGATATTGGAGAGATGGAGGGTGAGGCCACTGATTTGGGATGTGTGGTACTGTGACTTCAACACCTGTTGAGTCTGGCTGTAGCCAAAGTGTGGGTAAGGTGCCATGCAGGAGGGTTGATAGGGGTATTCAGAGGAGGCCTGCTGCCCCTCCTCCATCTGATCCAGGTGTCTCTTCCCATGCGACTCAATGCATCTTTAGGACCATCATGAATGCACAGGCACATTCCCATAGGTGGTATAGACAAATCCTCAGGGTTGTAGATGTGGCACAGGTAGATGTGTGAATGCCTCCACCATGTTGCCAATTCAGTAGATCGGATGATTGACACATTGGAACAATGGGTGTCTGTGATGGAACAAGGAGCGTCTGTCATGGAGTGAAAATTGTCTATGATGGAACATCTGCTGGGAAGGGAACGGCGTATTCATAGGCATAGGTCAGCCACATCATCTGCTGTTAGCCAATGTGGTTGCGTCTGATCATGCTCCAATAGTGGCAGTACTTCCACTGCTCTTTCAGTGAGTGTGCTGTCCACACCCAGACATGGCAGGCCATGGGGGTCATGGTCCTGGGCGTGCCTGTGAAGAGAGCTAATCCAGCAGACATCAATCATGTTCAGGTAGCAGCAGTGCATCTGACCATGAGCGTGGATGTGCCAGTGCAACTCCTGGTAGAGATAGTTTTCATGGTTGTGGATAACAAAGATGAACTGCCACCTCTACCATGCTTGGATCACGCCTGCCTGACATACCAAAATGCAGAGCCAGCACAGAGCTTGGCTGTGTTCATGCAGACACTCACACACCAATTTCACCTGGGGACCCCTATGGACACAAAAACAACAGTTACATGCTTCAGCTGGGCAGCTTAAAACTCATGTTGTCTCACTGGCCATTTATAGGTTTATCCAAATGTCTGCCTGCTTCTCTTTCTTATTCACACACACACACACACACACACACACACACACACACACACACACACACACACACACACACACTGACCTTTGGTGTCAGCCTAGGCCTCCTGCTCCTCCACACAGCACCCTGTGCAAGTGATGACAGCTGTGCCATATCCCTGTTTTCTATCTTTTGGATTCAGGGATACATAAGCTTTGTGTCTGATGCTCAGGGTACATAGCTGACAAAGTGCTTAGTACATCTGCATTTGTGGTCATTTTACAATTGACTTACATTGGTCTTGGAAAGTTAGACAGTTGATAGCATCAACATTTCCTAACTTTATTGTGAATGATCTTGTAAGGGTTGTGAAGTCAGAAACTCCAATGTGTATCATTGCTTTCTAACTTCTCTTGATTTTCCAGTACAAATGTAAGGCAATAAACTGAAAGAATGCAGTGATCATTGCTACTTTTGTGAGGTTTGACTGTGTATATCTTTGATGCCTGAGACCTACTACTTAATAATGGATATATATAACTCATATAACTCTCTGCGGTCACATGTTTAGATCATTTATGTAACAATCTCCAACCTTTTACTTGCTTACAGTACCAATTAGTGAAATACAAGGATATACCACTCATTCAAATTATTACAAAATACACTCCAGGTTCAAGACTTACCTTGTAAATGCAACAGTTGACATGGTTTTAGTTCAGGGATGACTGTGTCTGATGCAAGTAGCACACAGCCAACATATGGGGAAGTACAGGTTGTGTGAGTTGCCTGGCATCAATGTTAGTATATGTATATGAGTAGGAGGAAGTTTATAGGCCCCTTGGTGGTGAGTGAGTGTGCTATGCATTGTCACTTAGCCAATGCAAGGGCATACTGAGCACACCTATGTCTGCCTATTCCGACAGCAGCTGGTGGTTACCCTTCTGTCTCCTCATCTACCTGTGGCCATGGTGACCTTTGCATTGGTGATGGGATGCGTGCCCCTTCCCTTGGTGATCCTGCTGAAGTTGTTTTCTAAGGATGATGTTGTGTAGCATGGCACATACTGTGAATATTTCATTACAAGTCCATGGATTGTACTGCAGGGGTCCCCCAGATGTATCTAGGCACTGGAGCCATGACTCCAGCAGCCCAAACACACACACACTATGATATTTCTTGTTTGAGCATGTGCGTCATTATGTCACTCTTCTGTGGGCATGTGTGCATTTCTGATGGATGTCATCAGCCATGGCTCTAGTGCATAGCCTGCATCCACCAGTAAATGACCCTATGGGATATCCTCCCCTAGCAAACATCTGGTGCAGTTAGGAGGTGTACCAGATTTGCAAGTTGTGGTAACTGCCAGAGTTGCCAGCACACACATTCAAGATGATTGCCTTGGGATTACACACAACTTGGCAGTTGACAGAGTGGTAGCCCTTTCTATTTATGTAAAACCTACCCTGTTCCCCTGGTGGTGTCTTAATTTCTATATGTGTGCAATCTATGGCACCCAGTACTCCAGGGTAGTGTGCTGCAGGGTAGAACTCCTGTATATTTCTTGCCCCTTTTGTCAGGACTACAGGGAAAATGTATGTGGTCACTGGTATGTTGGAGCATAGCATTCAGAAATTGATGGAAGATCATGGATGCTGATATCAGTGCACCACCAGTGTGTCCTCTGTTGGTCTCTGAAAGGTATATGTAGCTAAGATTCTAAGTGTTACACACACCTTTGTCTCTATTAGGATGGGTTCCCCTCAGTTGACTCTGGCTCTGAGTTGAGGATGGCAGAAGTTGCAGAGCTCTTGTAGTGTTGTTCCTATACAGCCTGTAGTGCTCTAAAATTTCCACATCATGTAGGTTGTGAAAAGTTAAATGGGGCCTGTAAACTCTTCTCCTTTTTGGCCTAGATCTATTGACAGTAGCAGTACCATTGGCTTCAATCTATAGCACATACAAATGAATTAAAAGAGCAGCAGCCCCTGACATTCTTTCCATGGCTTTATTCCAAAAAGGTTTTGCTATTCACAGGAAAAAACAGCATGGTCTAAAGGTATTACTGCTCAATGCTAACTGTCCAAACAAAAAACTCCACTCCCTAGAAGCTCTCTTTACCCTAGAGAATGCTGATGTCTGTGTTGTCACTGTGACACTGTTTATAGCCACAGAGACCACACCAACAGTGCAAGGTTATAATGTCTTCCACACATTTAGGCCAGCTACTTCACAGGCAGTAACTAAAGGTGGAGGTGTTTCATTTACATCAAAATAAATATACATCAAGGCTAATCAAACAGGACAATGCACTTGAGCTGCTCCATTTTCAAATCACCATAGAGAAAATCCAGTACCACTTCCTTGCAAGCTACAGGTCCCCCTCTATGACCCAGGAAATCATACCATGTATTTAAACTTATTAGAAACACTAACCATCCAACCCAATACCATATTCATGCTGACTTTAATTACCCCACTATTAACTGGGAATCCTATATGACACCAAGGAAGCACTTTACTATCTCGAAATACTGAAATCTTGAATCTTCGATGAAAGTGCCGAAAGTGCAGTTGAGCGAAACTAAATTTGATCAAATTTGAAGTCTCGAATTTGTGGTTGTGGTGGCACGGCATGTGGAATTTGCTGTGTTTGTAAGGTGCGGTGTGCTGTGGGATATGCTTTGCCTGCCGTTGTGTGGATATATGTGGATACTCAGGTAAGTGCTGTTTTTTTAAGGCTTTTGGGTAGGGATTTGAGTGTATGTGAGTTTGTTGGGAAGTTTTAGGTGTAGGTTAGGGTAGGGTAGGTAGGTTAGAGTGAGTGTGTAAGTGTTGACAGTGGTGATGTTTGGACATATGTGGTGTATGTTTGTGCAATGGGAATATAAAATGTGTAGCGGTGGGTTCAGTGGGTTTGTTTTTTTAGTCCAACCTCAGAGTTAGTATATATAAGTAGCGGTGGTGTGGGGGGGGCACAGGGGGGGCTTGCCCCCCTGCTTATATGTAGGGTAGGTGTGTATATTTGTATTGTTGTGTTTGTGTGTGTTTTGTTGGTTTGTTGTAGTGTGGGGAGGAAGGTGTATATATGTTTGTTTGTGTGGTGGAGGGTATATTTAAAAGTCTCGATTTTGAATTTCGCGTTTTTGGGGTTTCAATATTGTGAATGTTCGGCTTTATAGTCTCAAGATACTGAAATTTGAGATTTCAGTATTTCAAGATTATAAAGTGAATTAGACACCAAACATACATGCACAGAGATTCCTGGATTTCATAAACACAAACTCCCTGGAATAGATAGTCAATACACCAACTAGAAGTGCGACCATACTAGATCTGGTCCTCACTAATATGGGAAACTGCTGTACATCCCCTATTGTAATGCCTTCTCTGGTAAGATCAGACAACAAAATAGTCTCCTTTGAAGTATAAATAAAACCTGGACCCCCAGCTAAACCTGGAATATTCAGGAACTATTCTAAGGCTAACCTCCTGCTATTAAGTGAGAACCTGGCAAAATTTTAAGCCCCCATAAATCCTGAGAACTCTTCTGCTTATGCAAAACTGTTCACAGAAACCTCATACAAACATGTTAATAGCTGCATAGAGGTAGCTGTACCCACCAGGAAGAAGTACAGAACTAACTCAAAAAACAAGCCATCCTGGTGGAATCACAAAATCAATTGTCTCTGTAACAGGAGGAAGAAAATCATGGCAAAATTAGGAGCTGCAGCACCCAGCAGGATAAAAGCACTCTCATCAAACTAAACAAACAACTCAGAGGACAAATAAAGTCTACCGAAGCCAAATTTGGGGTAAGTTTGGCCTCCCAGGCCAAGGACAACCACAAAGCATTCTTTAGCTATGTCCGCAACCTCAAAGGCAATACACAATTATGTGCAGAGCTCATTGTAAATGGAGCCACCTGTACTGAACCAGAAGATATAGCAAACATCCTGGCTGATAAATTAACTTCCAACTTTACTTCTCTCTCCCCCTCAACCTTCCCTTGGGAAATATCATCAAATATAACTCCACCTACTATCACTAGTGAACAGGTCCTTAATGGTCTCTCTATGACTAAGAACACTGCATCAATAGGCCCAGACAATATCCCAGAATGCCTTCTAAATAGCATGAAATATGACCCATCAGAGCCTCTGGAATTACTACTTAACTGTACCCTCCAAACAGGCTTCATGCCTCATGAATGAAGAAAGGCAACAGTCATCCCTCTGCACAAAGGTGGGCCATCTACAGACTCTGGAAACTACAGACCCATAAGTCTCACTAGTCTTATATGTAAAGCAATGAAAAGAATCATGGAGATGATCAACAGAGATACAGTAAATTGCCAGACACTGGACCCAACCCAGGTTGGATTCGTCAAGGGCAGATCATGCCTACTCAACCTGGTGGACTTCTTTGAGAAGGTCACCAAAGCAATGGATGAGGGCAAAATTGTTCACACTGCCTACCTTGTCCTGGCCAAGGCATTTGACACAATACTCCACTTGGGCATTGTTGGCAAACTAAGAGGTTTGATACAAACCTGTATGTCACCCAGTGGATAGCCAACTGGCTCACAGACAGGACCCAAGAAGTTAGAATTGGAGAGTCCACCTCTGCAAAGAGGCCACTCAAGTGGAGTCCATCAGGGATCAGTCCTTGGACTGCTTCTTTTTGGCATTTACTTCTCAGAAGTCAAGGCCAATGTCAGTGGTCTCTGGCTGACTTAATTTGCAGATGATTGCAAATTAGGAGCTGCCATTGAATCTCACACTGACACAAATGGTCTACAGGAGGGGCTTGCACAGACAAACAACTGGTGTCAGAGCCATGGACTAAAACTAAATGCCAATAAATGCATAATACTATCCTTTGTGAAGTCATTCATCCCTGGTAACTATCATATTTCATATTAACAACATATCCCTTAGAGTTGATCCAGTAGTCAGGGACTTTGGGATACACATAGATAGTAATCTATCCTTTAAACATCATGTGTCTACAGTGGTGAGGAAATCATTCTATGTTGCACAACTTATAAACAAAGTATGGCATCTAAGTCCAAGGAAGTCATTGTTCCACTATATTTGGCAATTATCAGACCTATCATTGAGTACAGTGTCCTCTTTGTTATGTACCTAACCAGGAATATCCAACAACAGGAACATCCACAGAGGTTCCTCACTAAAAGAAAACAGGACTTAAGTAATATGTCCTATGCAGACCACCTCAAGGCCCTAGCCTGATATTCTGTTTCTTACAGGCTTTTGAGGGGAGATCTATGCCTGTCTTACAGGGCATTGTCAGACCTCATTCTGAAGTACCTCCTGCATATCCAAAAAATAAACAGCACCAGAATTACCCATTCTAAAGACTTAAACCTTTTCTGTGATATAACTAGGACCTGCTGGAGAGATAGGTATGTATCCCAAAGACTACCCCATCTATGGAACATACTCCCCATCCATGTGAAGCAGAGTTCCTTCCTAATCCAGTTCAAGTGCAACTTGGACAATTGGATGGAAAACTGGAAATTCATCCCTGGTTTGGCACCAATGTCTCTAATGGACACAGGTAACCTGTAAATGGTTCATCTCCCAGGCCCATGCTTGCACTTATCAGAGATTTGGGATGCATGGATAGGCTTAAAAAGGCCCTTGTGGTTGTTAGTCTAGTAAACACCTATCAACCTATGAACCTATGGAGTTTATACAGTTGCTTTATAGCTTGTTCAAAAGCTCCACCATGTTGGATTGGTTGATTAGTATGCAGTTCAGCTGCTTATGTCGTAATTAGCATGCCACAGTATTTACCTTGTTTGTGCAGTGGTGCGTGCCTCTTCACAACTACTGAATCTTCTAATCATTGCTACTGTAGTTGTTTCTTCTGTATTGTTTGTTTTTCATGATTATTGAGTAGTGTTTCTGATTATAAGAAAAATATTTCAGTAAAATATGGAACCAGGATTTGCTGCAGTATACAAACAATTCCAAAAGGAAAAAAATACACCTTATCTCTTCCAGTGAGCTCAAAAAGTACTAGCAGGTGTAGTGTTAAATGCTGAAGATATAACTGGAGCAAAAAGCTGAACAGACTGTACAACACTACTTTGACCTTAAATTAAACAAGGTTTATTGACAAAGTACAAAAATCTTAGCACTTTCTCATTTCAGGTTGGTTACATGGTTTTTCAGTTATATATGCCTCTATTAAGGCTAGTTCTTTTGCTTCTGATGATGCCTTCTTTAGCAAGTTGAAAGCACTAAGATTTTGTACTTTGTGAATAAACTCATTCACTCCAGAGCAGCTCAGGAAATGCTGACTGCTTACTTCCACCATAGGAATGACAGTGCAGCCTAAAATCTTTTTCAGATAATTAATTTGTAATACCATATAGAATGCAAATGTTCCTTTATATTTAACCATAAGAGCTAGACTAAAAATATAAATGTGAAAGTTGTTCAGTAGACACTGATCTTTCCAATGGTATAAATGTTGATAATGTGTATCCAATTCATTAAATATTTGCCAAGAAATGATTTTATGCATACGTTTTACTCTTTTGGTTAAATAAATCACAATTACTTGGCGAACATACCATGTAGTCCCATACAATTTATAATGAATTTGTTTGCATGAATGTCAGCTTAAAAATGATACTACCACACCATTAACTGGAAAAATACTGTGTGATGCTCCTTTACTTAAATATTCACAGAAATATGAATATTATATTTCTCATAATCTGCTAATTAAACAAAGCATAACATCTTATCACCTGTAACAGACAGAGCCTACATATCATTGTACAAAATGTGTGGCTCAATGTTGGCTTCAAAATAAAATATTATTTAGCATGTTAGCATGTCCCCTAGCAAAGTTATTTATCAAAATATGAAACAATATCATAATTCTCATAACCTAAGTGCTAAATAAACTGATATCTTTACATGTGTACAACATGCAGACACAAATGTTTGCCATATTGTAAGTACTAATACTGTCTTCAAAATGAGGTCTTACTCAACATGTTGAGATGTTCCCTAGCAAGGTTATTTGCCAAAATATTAAAAAATATCATAATTCTCATACCTCAGTCCTAAAACTAATATCTGTTCATGTGTACAACATACAGACACAATTGTTTGCCATGTTGTAAGTAATTATAGTGTCTTCAAAATGAGGTCTTACTCAGCATGTTGAGTTGGTCCCTAGCAAAGTTATTTACCAAAATATTAAAAAATATCATAATTCTCATAACCTGAGCCCTAAACAAACTGTGATATCTGTTGATGTGTACAACATACAGACTCAACTGTATACCATGTTGTAAGCACTAATACTGTCTTTAAAATGAGGTCTTGCTCACCATGTTGACATGTTTCCTAGCAAAGCTATTTACCAAATATGAAAAAATATAATAAAGTTCACAAGCTAAGTCATAAACACACTGTGATATCTGTACATGTCTACAGCATACAGATAGTTATTTCGCTATCTTAAAATGAGGTTTTACTCAGCATGTTGATAAGTTCCCTATCAGACTTGTACAACAAAATATGAAAAATATCAGTGGCATTCGAAGGCATCTGGAATGCCCCATACCTGTGCTTGTGATGTGATAAGTTGCATTTAATTACTGCAAGGCTCTGCATGCTCAGACAAAGGTGATAATTGCTGCACATAACCTGTTGAGTAGATATTCATTAGCCTGACAAGACTGGTCTGCAAGGCTAAGGAACGTATCATCATGGAACTTATAAACAATGACATTGGTAAACTCCAAACTCTGGATCCCACCCAGTTCAGGTTTGTAAAAGGCAGAACATGTCTCCTAAACCTGATCGACTTCTTTGAAGTGGTCACTAAAGCCGTAGATGAAGGTAAGGTGGTTCACACAGTCTATCTAGATCTCGCCAAGTCTTTTGACACCATCCCACACTCTGGAATTATAGATAAACTCACTAAACTAGGTATAAATCCCTATGTCACAAGATGGGTTGCCAACTGGCTCACTGACAGAACCCACACTGTGAAAGTAAACGACTCCAAATCCAACTTCAGACCAGTGACAAGTGGAGTACCACAGGGTTCAGTCCTGGGTTCTCTCCTGTTTGGTATCTACTTCTCTGAAGTACAGGCTAACACTGAAGGTCTTTGACTATTAAAGTTCACAGATGACTGCAAACTAGGAGCCATAATCGAAACTCCTAACCATGTGGACATCCTACAAAAGGGCCTCACAGAGACAGATGCCTGGTGTCAAAGCCATGGCCTCAAGCTCAATGCCAAAAAGTGCATTGTCATCCCTTTTAGTAAAAACTCTGTACCCATGAACTACCACATAGGCAGTAGTCTACTTAACACCGAAAGTGTGATAAGAGACCTTGGGACACAGGTAGACAGTAGTCTCTTCTTTGATAATCACATTGCCACAGTAGTCAGGAAAGGGTCTATATTAGTTGAGTGAAAGTCCGTTTACGTGAATACGTAAACATCGACACATATTGTGTGAAACGGACTTATAGCGAAAGTACAAAACCGCGATTTCAGAAATGTCGAATTACCGTGGTTGGCCTGTCTAAGGAATAGCTGTATAAGGTAAGTACTGGATAGGTACGGACTTTAGGGATAGGGTGCAGGTTAAGGTAAGTGCATAGATAGATATGTATGTTAGATTTAGTGTAGGGTTAGACATAGGGTTTTGTTAAATGTATGTATGTGAATTATTTATTTATTTTTATTTTCGTAGAGGAAGTGTGCGGTAGTTATGGACCTTAGGGTTAGGGAGGGGGTCAAGGATAGTGCATAGATAGTTGTGTAAGTGGGGTTTAGTGTAGGGTTAGAAGTAGGGTGTTTGTGCTTTACTTTAGGGTTAGAAGTAGGGTTTGGTTAGTGTATGTATGTGCTTTATTTATTTTGTTTGGGTAGGTAGTATGTAGCGGGTGGTGGGGTTGGTCGAGTATGACAGTTCAACATTTAAAATTTCACCGTTTAGTGCATTCGGGATATCTGCGGTTCGCATAGTAGGTGTCGGGATTTTAGTATTCGCTTAATAGTATTTTCGCTCTCGTAATACAGATCCGTCAGGAAATCCTTCTACATGGCACACCTCATCACAAAAGGTTTCTCATCCAGGAAAAAGAGGTCATTGTTCCCCTCTACTCATCACTCATTAGACCCATTATAGAATGTAGCGCCCCTTTTGGTATGTACCTCACAAGACATCTACAACAACTGGAAAGGCCACAGAAATACCTCACAAAGAGGATTACCAGCCTCAAACAAATGCCTTATGCAGACTGTCTCAAAAAACTCCAGCTTTACTCCATCGCATATCGCCTACTCAGAGGCGATCTCTGCCTAACATACAAAGCTATGTCAAACCAAGAGCTGTTGGACATGTTCCACTTAAGAAATCCCAGTCCCACCAAGCTACATGCTCTAGGGACCTAAACCTTGTCACAACAATAAACAGAACATGCTGGAGGGATAGATTCCTATCCCAGAGACTTCCCATACTCTGGAACAAACTACCTATCTATATCAAACAAAGCTCATTAGCACTCCTCAAGAAAAATCTTGATGATTGGATGGGAGATAGGAAATTCACCCCAGGGATCACTTCTGTGGCTGTTCTCAACAGGGGCACAGGAAATTCATTTTCTTGGGTGGCGAAAGCCAGGGTACCTTTTTGGCTAGGCTTATATAGGCCCTAGGGCCAATAGCCTAGTACCTACCTATGAACCTATGGGCAGTGATTTACTTCAATACTACTTTCATCAACCTGTTAAATTGCTTTTCTCCCATTAGAACTAAAAGAATTAAATGCAATACAGCCCCCTGGTTAACCAAAGAGACTATAACCTTCATGCACCTCCAGGACAAAGCATGGAAAAACTACCAGAAATACAAATCTTCTTCCTCCCTAACTGACTATAAGCAACTTCAAAACAAAGTCAAACAATGTATAGCCTGTGACCAAAAATTATATTACTCTTTACTACAGAATAACCACAAAGCTAACCCTAAAAGGTTCTGGAATACCATCTGTCACCTCCTCCATCCTGGTAAAAAAAATAAACTCATGCTTTGACCCTCACACTCTGACCTCTTCTTACCTACCCAATTTAACTCCTTTTTCATTGACTCTGTAGCTAAACTCACTGCGTCTTTTACAAATAATATACCTAGCCCACAATTCTCCTATCTCCCCTAATTCACCCTCCTCGAGCAACAAAATATCTCAACTCCATCCTTTCATTCTCCAACCTGTTCCTATCTCTACCATAGAAAACTCCTACATAATTTGAAGCCATGTTAAAATGCCCCTGATGACCTTCCAAGAATCCAATATACTAATACTCTGAAAGAAAACCTTTATCTTCCCCCTTCATAAAGGGGGGAAACAATACTGAAATTTCTAACTTCCGGCCAATTGCCATTTTCTCCCCATCTCAAAATCTTAGAAAAATGCATTCATCTACAACTACTAACCTACCTACTTGCTAACCATCTGCTTATCCCCACACAATACAGTTTCAGGCCTGGACACAGCACCACCACTGCTCTATTCTCCTTCCTCAAAACTGTCAATTCTGCACATGACTCCAGCAGTATTGTATCTACCCTCCTATTCAACTTATCCAAGGCCTTCAATGCAATTTCACACCGCCTCCTCTTGTCTAAACTCTCTCAACTTAACATATCCACCTCCTCTATCAACTGGTTCTCCAGTTACCTCTCCAATAGGCAGCAATCGGTCATGTGAAAAAAACGTACTTCCCCATTTCCTTAACACCATCGCAGGTGTACCGCAGGGGTCCATATTAGGTCCTTTACTATTTAATATATTTATAAGTGATGTCCACCAGTGTATTCCTAATGCCAAGCTTGTCCAATACGCAGAGGACTCTATGATAACCCCCCCCCCATACTACAAAAACTAACCCAAGATGCCTTCCTACCAACCAAGAACTGGATAAACAACATTTAGCAATAAATGC
Source organism: Protopterus annectens (assembly GCF_019279795.1). Taxonomy (NCBI): domain Eukaryota; kingdom Metazoa; phylum Chordata; order Ceratodontiformes; family Protopteridae; genus Protopterus; species Protopterus annectens. The sequence continues at coordinate 1,253,744,856 of NC_056744.1, read as the reverse complement.
TTCCAAATCCAAAATTATGATATTCACCCCCTCAAAATATACTAAAGAAGTCTTTCTTCATAACTAGCCAAAAATGGACATCTATAGAAATCGTATCCCACACAACGCTACCAGGTGTCACTGTCGATAAGCAGTTTAAATCTGACATGAATCTCCAAACAAATATAAAGAAAACCCACCAAAAACTAGGCTTACTCTACCATCACAACCGCTTCCTTACTCCGTCAACCAAACATAACCTTTCTACTACTGACTTCATACCCTCCCCCTCTTGTATAGTGCCCCCTTCCTTACTAATCTCCAATCTAGTCTAAAGACTAAACTAGCTTTCTGCTATAACAAAATCTCAAAGTTTGCCACTGGTGCCAAATCCTTCACTCACCACTGTAATGCCCTTCACAAACTAAATTGGCTTGAACTACCCCATCATCTCTCCTTCATCCAACTTTCTTATGCACATAAACTCTTCTTTAAACTCTTTCTCTGCCCTTCCCTTGACTCCTCCATCCAATTGCATCAACTTGATGGACTACTCAGGTCAATCAATCAAAACCTCCTCGAAGTACACAAACCTGCTCAAACTCCAGGCAAATTCCTTTTGTCCTTCTCTCTATCTCGACTCTGGAATTCCCTTCCTCCACAAATTCGTACCAACAACCACTCCACCTTCAAAACCTTGCTTGATTCTTATCTCTCATCCCTCTGGGAATGCTCCCACCCCTCCTGACTCTCCTCTACTTAACCATATTCTACCTGTCTCTCTCCTCTGATTTCTCATAACTCTGATCCCTCTAGTCTACTTCAACATACCCTACCTACCTCTCTTTTGTCAGTTTTCACAACTCTGATCCCCCACTGTCTAGTTTCCTACCTAATTTTTCACCTACATCTATGCTCCTCACTTATTACTTCTATACCCATATTGTCACTCTGTTAGTCATTAATTTCCCTCTTCTCTATTTATTTCTTTTGTAATCTGACTTGAGAGGTTCACTTGTGTAGACTATATATATATATATATATATATATATATATATATATATATATATATATATTGTATATGCATATAGCACCTTTGATTGCCCTGTAAAAGCATTTTATACTAGTATTTCTTTTGTTAGTACATCTCATTTCATTTTATACTACAAATTTTATATACTTTGTAACATTTTGTTGGTGTGTTTGCCTAATTATTTTACCACTTGTTTAACCTTGTTGTAGCTTTTCTCCCCAGGACTCCATTGAAAATGGGCTCCTTCAGCCCAATGGACTATCCTGGTAAACAAACTGTAAAATAAATAATAAAATCGTGGTGAAACTAAGGGAAAATAGAAAACAAAAAGGGAAGTATTCAGTGTTGAGCTGCTAGTAGGTAAACCTTCCTTCATGACAGTGATGTAGGGGTACACTGAGAGGAGCAGTCTATGTCAGCTATGTACTGAGAAACGGATTATCACTTCTGAAAACTCCAGTCACTTAATGGAGAAATGATGAATGACAGTCACACATAATTTGCCAGTCTGCAGGTTTGAGTCTACATCCACAGCTTGACACATTCAGCGCAACTACCCCAAGTCAAGAAAGGTAATGAGGAAAATAAGAGAGGGATTTCAGTGATAAAACTAGATCTGTCACGAGGACAAAAGTATTGTCAGAAAGCCAGCACAGGTTTGAGAAGGGAAAGGTGTCAAACAGAATTCATCACACAGTGTCTCAATCAATGCAAATATGCTGCTGCCCTAAACCTGGACCTGTCTAATATGTTTGACCCAATAAGTGTCAACTAAAGTAGAACCAAACTCATATTAAATCCATTGAAATTCACAACCTTTAATTAAACTTTAGGCTACGGAGTAAGATGTTTGCCCTCTGACAAAATACTCCTAGTCTTTCGGCTTTTCCCGGTTAGGGGTCACCACAGTGGAAATCCGGTCTGCTAATGATTGGCAGTAGAGTTTTACATGCTGACTTGATGGGCCTAATGCACAACCTTCAGGGAAGGAATGTCCATTCACGCATGTCAACACACAGAAGACGCTCTAACTGAGAATCGAACGTGCAACGTCTAACTGTGAGGCGACAACGCTACCGCAGCACCACCACCGCAGTTGACAAAATGCTCCTAGTAATCAGTCCAAAAAACATCCCCTAAGGCTATGTTCCTGATGCTGCACTGTTCATCATTTGTGCTTATGAAATAGAATCATTGCTCATACTTGAAATGGATTTGATATGTGGATGACTTCAACATGCTCTGCAGAATTCATGAACAAGCCTCAATCCTCCACTTACTGCAGTTTTTTTAATCATGTGAAACAAGATTGAAGACATCTAGATAAGTTCTAAACACAGTCAAAAATAGCAAGTTGTCAACTAAAGACTGACAAAGCATCCAGAACAGCTACCTCATCCACTGCCTGAAGTGATATCGCTAGTATTCAAGCAGCTAAACTACTAATTATAGGTGTACAGGCATCATCACTGATAACAAACTTAGATTTGACTTGAGTCAGCATACCACTAAAAGAACAAATCAATCTCTATGTAGTGCATATAGGGTTAAACTCTGTTTAACACCCAAATTACAACTGCAGCTGACCATGAACTAATTTTTTGTGACGTTAATTTGAATTCCATTCTTTATACTCTCAAAATTTCATGAACTTAGCAATATTAAGTGATCCATTTCTTAAGCAGTCGGTTCATAACTAAGGGTGGATAAATCATGTATTACTGTTTTGACATTGTCTGATTTAAAACTAAAATAATGTTCTGGGTTAATATCAAAATTACTCGAAGGCAAGCTTAAGTACTCTGTATCTATGCTATAGCTATACTTTTTACCACACATTACTTGTGTCTGAGTCATTTCCAGAGGTGAGCTTGGAAATTACTCTCTGAAAATTAAGACAACAGTAAGACCAGCAAGAAACAATGAAAAGGAACAGAACAAGTACAGTAACAGTCCACTTACTGTTGTTCCACTTAGTCTTATTTCTTTACAGGAAGCATGCTTGAGTAATTCACAAAAGGCCTTTACTAACAATCAAGTCTGAAAAAAGTCTGTGGTGATCCATGGATGTAAAGTTCCATCTTTAACAGAAGCGGTTACTGAGTGTGCAAAGGATTATGGAGTACGACCGTTACTTAAGTGCACTAATGGTTGAAATGCTGGTATTCTACTTGCAGTTGTACATACAGCTGATTAGCACCAAATGTGTACTGAAAATTGTAGGAATCTGATTGCTAGGAATGTAACAAGCAGATTTCTACAGTTTACAAAAAAAAGTCTGGAAAAGATAGTGGCATCTGCCATATGCAAAATTGTCAGTGGTAATTCTTGAGGCTGCTTTGTGCTGCTAGATTTGTTGACAAATTGTCCTGAGATTGAAACTAGTAAATGAAACCTTTCTGGTGCCAGGGGATTGCTCACTCTATCACTCCCGACCTTCACACTACCAATTGGACAACTATAATACTAGAATTATCGGATACTCAGCTCATTAACTTTTAATTGCTTCTGGAATCAGTTCTGAGTTCTTGCCCACCTTGCTATTCTCCAGTCAGCAATCAAAGATTTTTGGATAGTCCTCTAACCAGCAAAAAATACTCCTTTGAGAAGACATAGGCCAGACACATTGCATTAACCAATGGTTAAATTTCTTCTTAGAGTTAGTTGCGTCCTGACAACTTAATTGATCACACACGCATCACCACTTGATAATTTGACTTCATCCAGTAGCTGGCCTCATTTTATTACATTAAAGAATGGGCAGACTGTACATTTCATGTTGGTTGGAGAGTGAATGTCCTCCAGCAGGGTGTTAATGTACAGGTAATCTCTGCTAAAAACTAAATCTGCAGTTTAACAGCAGTATATTAAGCTGCCATGCAGCTCGTATACAAAAAAAGCAAATTACTGCCTGTGTGTGTGTGTGTGTGTGTGTGTGTGTGTGTGTGTGTGTGTTTCAGTTTACGTATCAGGCCTCTCAGTTGTCCCTATTTTGGAGGACTATTCCTGTTTTCAGGCCAGATTTACATGTTCACAGTATATCCCTAGTTTTAGAGGTATGTCCCTATTTTCAGGCTTGATTTACCCCTTTGCCTAATTTTCTGACCCCCCCCCCCCATCACATATGATTTATTTGAAGCTGTCTAGTACATAGAAAGCCAGACTACATGACCAACATACCAGAGGCAATAGTAATTTCATGAAGCATTTTACACCTCCCTTTTTCTGAGGTGAAAATAAATTATCTTGTATGGTAGAATTTCAAAATATAGTTTATTAAAGTCTACAGATTTTATACTGTCTCTTGCCTGATACTTGTATTATATTTTCCAGCATTTTTGTGTCTCTGTTTTTTTTTAATGTGTTTCTGAGTAGTATCCAGCATTTCCACTGAAGGCATACACTATTTGGTATTCAAATTTTATGATTTTTAGCCGGATGTTCCTACTTTTCAAGGGCTTTTATTTTTTGTTTCAATGACTGCAGGTTGAGAGGTATGATGGGTGTGAACCTCTCTGCCTGTGTTTCTGAATGTGTGTGTGTGTGTGTGTGTGTGTGTGTGTGTGTGTGTGTGTGTGTGTGTGTGTGTGTGTGTGTGTGTGTGTGTGTGCACATATGTGCCTCTGCATGTGAAAGACTGAGAAAGAGAGGAGAGAGAGCATAAGCGAGAAGGAGACATATACAGTGCTGACTACACATGTACTTGTAACAGTAAGTAGTATGAAACTCTATCTGGCATTATTGATTGACTTTAATCCTCAGTGATTTATCAGCAAATCATTCAGTCCATGACGGACAGATAACAACCATGCAGCAAATTCGGGGACAATGGCAGAGTGGGGAGGAGGGGGGGTGTGAGTTCCAATATCTTGCATTCCATAATTTTTTTTTTTCTTTTCATTCATTCATTTATTCATTTAGTCACAATGAGACAGTTGGAAATAATTCACTCTAGAAAGTATAACAGCTGTGTGTGTGTGTGTGTGTGTGTGTGTGTGTGTGTGTGTGTGTGTGTGTGTGTGTATAGACATCAAATACTTACATAAAGTACAGTTGTGTACACTTACCATAAATGTAGATGTTCGAGTGTATTCACTGTTGCAGTCATTACATTTGAGTTATCCTGCTGGCAGGTTGCCCTCAGTCGGCCTGAATTCCAAAGTCTTGGGTCCTGCGTCGGTTGCTGTCGCCTCTTCCCTGACGTCAGGTCGTCAGGGGTATAAAAGATGCAGCCGATGCCATTTTATTCAGTTTTTCTTGCCCCAGATGTCAGGTGCCCCCAAAAGGGTAGGCTAAAATTATGTAAATAAAACATACATGCACCAAAATAAGGTTTACCTTCATCTATAAGCAAATACACCACCTAGGTTGTATAGATTAGAGAAGTAAAGATAAGTTCCAGCAAAAATAAAGGGGATGGCGGGTGGGTAACCTGGACTGCAACAGTGAATACACTCGAACATCTGCGTTTATGGTAAGTGTACACAACTGTACTATGTTCTTTGTGTTTCACTGTTGCAGTCATTACATTTGGGTTGAGTCCTAAAGCTATGGTTGGGGGGCTGGAGCTAAACAGCATTAGGAGCAGCTATGAGGCCCTGCAGAACTGCAGTGGCAAAGCCTGCCCTGGATTTAGAGTAAAGAGGCAGATTGTAATGTTTTGTAAAGGTATGCATTGAAGCAGCCTCCAAAATGTCTTTGGTTGGTACTCCCCTGAGAAAGGCTGCAGAAGTGGCTGCAGCTCTGGTTGAATGTGGCCTAATGCCCTTAGGCACTGGTTTGCCATGCTGTGAGTAGCAGAAATGAATGCAGTGACCTATCCACTTTGAAATAGTCTACTTGGAGATAGCCTTTCCTTGTGATGCTGTGGCATATGCCACTAGTAATTGCTCTGTCTTTCTGAAAACATTAGTTTTGTCCATGTAGAATCTAAGTTGTCTGTGTACGTCCAAAGAATGCAGAATTTTCTCCCCCTTGTTCTGTGGATTTGGATAAAAAATTGGCAAATGAATTGTTTGGTTAAGGGCTACAGTGGATACCACCTTAGGCATAAATGTAGGGTGTGTTCTCAGAGAGACCCTGTCTGGATAGAAAATGATAAAGGGTTCCACAGCCATGAGAGCCTGTAGCTCTGTCTTGCAGAAGTTATTGCTAGGAGCAGAGCTGTTTTCCAAGATAAGAACTTTATGTCTGCAGTAGCAGCTGGCTCAAAAGGAGGTAATGTGAGTTTTTCCAAGACATAATTGAGGTCCCATGCCGGTATTGGCGTTCTCCTTGGAGGCCTTAAGTTTTGGCTCCTCTGAGGTACTGCCTTAATAAAGGATGAGAAAAGAGTGGTGGCTCTGTATTGTAATGAGCCGAAATGGCAGAGGCATGGATTTTAATTGATGAAAAAGATAGGCCTTTGTCCAGCATCTCAGTTAAGTATTGCAAAATCTGAGGAATATTTGGGACAGTTGTATCAGTTCATTGAGCTTGGTTCCAAGCGCAAAATCTCTTCCATTTCCCAGCATAGGATTTTCTAGCACTAGGCCTTCTGGCTTCTAAAATGACATCCATCACAGCTTTACTGACAGGTGTGGTTTGTATGGCTAAATTATCCGCCATGCTGCCAGGTTCAGGGTCCAGAGTTGGGAGTGCAGAATCTGATTGTTTTGCTGGGACAGTAGATGAGGTATTTGAGGTAAGGTCCAGGCTGGGCATTGGGACAAGTTCCTTAAGATCAGATACCAGTACTGGTGTGGCCAGTCTGGGGCAATCAGAATCATTTTTGGTTTCTCCGGTCTGACCTTGGGGAGAAGAGGCAGTGGAGGAAAGGCATATACTGATAGGTTTGTCCAGTTGAAAGATAAGGCGTCCACTTTCCAAGCTTGTCTGTGATAAGTCCTTGTGCAGAATCTTTTTAGTTGATTGTTTTGAGGGGAGGCAAATAGATCTATGTCCGGGCATCCCCATTTCATTGTTATCGTGCTGAAGACTTGTGGATCCAGGTGCCACTCATGGGGATCCATGAGGTTTCTGCTTAGTTCGTCTGCCAGAGTATTTTCCTTTCCTGGCAGGAATTGTGCCTGCAGATGAACTTGCTAAGTCAATGTTGTGCCCCATAAAGCCATGGCTAGTCTGCAAAGGGCATAAGAATGAGTCCCCCCCTGCTTGTTTATGTACCACAAGACCGTGGTGTTGTCTGTCTTTATCAGTAGTTGTCCTGGATGAAGTAGGTCTTTGAAGGCTGTCAGGGCATTTTGAACAGCTAGCATCTCTTTTTGATTGATATGTAGATGCTTTTGGTTTGTAGACAAGGTGCCCTGAATGCCTCTTCCTGCCATGTGTGCCCCCCAGGCATAATCTGATGCATCCGTCGTTAGGCTCTGCCTGGCTGGGGGTAGTGAGAATAGCTGTCCCTTATTTTGGTGACAAGCCTTTGCCCACCATCAAAATTCCTGTTGCAGGCAGGGAATTAGAGTAATAATTGTTTCCAGACTGTGGCAATGTTGCGTCCAGACACTTTTTAGGTACCATTGAATTTTCCTCATATGCAGTCTTGCATATGGAATTAGTAAGATGCAGGATGCCATGAAGCCCAAAGCCTGCAGAATTTTTCTTGCAGATAACTGGACCTTTGTTGCCATTTCCTTGAAATAGGTAGTCAGTTGCCTTTGTTTTTCTGGAGTGAGATAAGCCATCTGGGCAGTTATATTTAAGCTTGCACCCAGGAATATTATCTCTTGAGAGGGTACTAGTTTTGATTTCTTTTTGTTGACTGTGTACCCTAGGCATGTTAATAGTCTTATCACAAACGTCAGATGCTGCAGTAGAATGTCCTTGTTCTCTGCTTGTATGAGGCAGTCATCCAAGTAAGGATATATTTGTATTCCTCTTTGTCTGCAGTAAGCAATTACTGGTGTCAGGCACTTTGTGAAGACCCTGGGTGCAGTAGATAAGCCAAAGGGCAGTGCAGAGAATTGGTAATGCTTTAAGCCAGCCTTGAATCTGAGGTATCTTCTGCATGATTGTCTGATTGGGACATGCAGGTATGCCTCTTTTAGGTCTAAAGTCACGAGCCAAGCATTGCTGCCCAGCATGGGTAGAAGCTGCTGTAAGGTCAACATATTGAATTTTGGTATATCCAGGAAAGTGTTTAGAATAGATAGGTCCAGTACTAGTCTCCATGCTTTGTCCTTTCTGGGTACCAAGAACAGTCTTGAGTAAAATCCTTGTCCCTGCTCTTGCTGTGGCACTTGTTGAATAGCCCTCATGTCCATGAGAGCTGCGACTTGTTTTTGAGCCTTTGCCCATTGATTTTTTAGCAGGTCTGGCCAACCGTTTGCCCTTGGCAGGGTATGGAAATGAAACTTGTAGCCTTGTGACACTATGTCTAGAACCCATTTGTCCTGGGTTATAATGTGCCAATTTTGAGAAAAAAGTGCTAGTTTTCCCCCTAAGGGTGCTGCCAGAAGATAAGTGCTTGGTGCAGGCAGGGGGAAGTCATTGAGACTGTTTCCTGTATGGTTGTGATTTGTCTTCTCCACCTTTGGAGGTAGAAGCACTCCACTGCTTAGACCTGTAGGAGCCTTGTGGCTGTGATCTGCCTCTAGGGCATCTGGATCTGCCCCTTTGAGGTCTGTCTGAGACTGGAAAGGACCAATTCTTTGTAGGCCAGTGTCTGCTAAATCTAGGTGGCTGTACCTGTAAGAAATCCTTGACCGTTTGCATAGATTTAGCTTTGTCCTCCATTTTCTTTAACACCTCTTCTGCCTTAACACCAAACAAGGTATCATGTTGTAAAGGAGCATCTAATAATTTTGCTTTAACATGGTCAGGCAGATTTTGTTCCTTTAACCAAGCATGCCTCCTAATGACAGAACCCGTAACAGCGGCCCTGCAGAAGGCCTCCAGAAAATCAAACCCATATTGCAAAGTATGCTTTCCAACTTCTTCAGCTGCATGCAATAAATCCTGCATTTCTTTGTTTTCTGCACATTCAGAATTTGCCATCATTTTCTGTTTAAGCAGTGTCATGATATATTTCTGATATTTGAGCATAAGAAACTGGCAATTTAAGGCCCTTATAGACAAAGTAGCAGATGTGTAAATCTTTTTCCCCATCTATCCAGTGCCCTAGAATCCCTGTCAGAGGGGGTAGGGTTTTTTGCAGTAGAAGCCTTGACCCCTTTGGGACCCTGAGAAATAGTTTCTGGGTCTGCAGTAGGGTTTTTGAAAAGGAATTTATGAGAGTCAGGGACCCTGTAGTATCTGTCCAGCTTAACAGGAGCTGGAGGTAAAGAGTCGGGGGTCAGACTAGACTCCAAGAGCACATCATCTACAATGTCTAACACAGGTGGAATAGATAGAGGTCTGTGTTGAGGTAGTAAAAGGAAGTCTCTGAGCCTTTTCTTAGATTCTGAAAAATCTTGGCTTTCCCAGTGGAAGTGCTCCCTCATGGTATGCAAGGTTTCCCCAAAAGAGTAGTCCTCAGGAGGAGAAGCTGAAGGAATTGATTCTTCAGCATCAGAATCCTCATAGGGGGGGAAGAGAATATTCCTGATCAGAAGAAATGGAAACCTGATCTGAAGATTCATAGTCTGTCTCTTGCCTAGGCCTCTTATCATGAGGGGGATGGGAACCCCTGATCAAGGTAATTAAGTCTTCGGCCATTTTGAGCATCTGTTTTTTGGGCATGGAGGTCTGTCCTTTTGGCTGGTGAACTTATTTCTTTGCCTTTAAAGGTGTTTTAGCCTTTGTCTTTGAAGTTGGTTTAATATATAATTGTTTAGGTCTGAATACACCCTCAGAAGCCAATGCCTGCTCAGCGACTCCGGACCCATCTGAGGGAATAATCTCCGAGGCTCCAGTACCTTGAGTTTCCAACGGCCTGGCCGACTCCACTTGAGAGTCGGTAGCAGCCTGTGACTCTAAAGTAGCGGGCATCAGAGGCTGCGAAAGTGCCTCACTGAGGATGGCGAACCGACGACGAAGCTTCAGGTTGCCTTTTTCTTTTCGTTTTTTGTGAACTCCGGTAGTCGGATTGCTATCCGACGACATTGTATAATTAAATCTTCGCCCAAAATAGTTTAATGCAAAATCGTACCGACGCTTAATAGTGCATTGGTTAAATCTAGCACAAAACTGACAACTAGCACCGTCGTGGTCAGGGCCTAGGCAAGGAATACAGTAAGAATGAAAGTCCTTATGAGGTATTTGCTTCCCACAAGAAATACAATTATTAACTTTTTCTGACATCGGTCTGGAGCAAGAAAAAAGTTTCCCCAATGGGGTACTTAGCTTTTAATGGAGACTTCGGATCTGAAACTCGAACACGAAAATCTCAGGATTCGGCCGACCGGCACTTGCGAACTGCTTTTGCTTCGGGCACTGCGCGTCAAGAAAAACTGAATAAAATGGCATCGGCTGCATTTTATATACCCCTGACGACTTGACGTCAGGGAAGAGGTGACAGCAACCGACGCAGGACCCAAGACTTTGGAATTCAGGCCGACTGAGGGCATCCTGCCAGCAGGATAACCCAAATGTAATGACTGCAACAGTGAAACACGAAGAACATCTTATATTTTGCATGTAAAATACTTCCTCCAATAACAATTACGTTTGCTACAGCAAGTTTGAAAAATTAGATGGAGAAATTATTTTACATTAAAAATATAAAAAAAATTGACCCCTGGATTCAGCAAGCTCTGCATGGTGTGCAGGAATAGTGCAGGAGATGCTGGAGGCAATATGGCCACCGTGTGATCCAGGAATAAGCTCCAGGGATGTGCATGAGTGCTCCTGCACTATTCCTGCATGGTCATAGTTCCTGTATGCAAATTACTCCATCTGTAGGTGAAAACCATGCAAATGAGGTGAATTTGCGATCCAGGAAGCCATCAGCCGGCCTTTAGGACTAGTGTAGTGTGCAGAAATGTACTCGGTTAATAACAGAGTACATTTCTGCAAACTACAAAATGGAGCCATGACAGCTCCAAATAAAGGGTGTATAGTATGTGTAAAGCATGGCAATGGCCAAATATATGGCCAATGGCATGGAAAATAGTTGCCAACTTTTATTTTTTTTTAGCCAATTTCGGCTGTTTAAGCGTAGGGCAGCGTGCAAATGGGATCAGGCCGAAAATATTAAAAAAAAAACTGAAATAAGCATTGTATCCAAAATCACTATTTTGCTATTATACTCAATGGCAGGCAGAAGACAACATGGCCAGTGAATAATGGTTGCTAAGGGGGAAGGCTCAGTGTGGGACTAGTAACTATGCATTAGAAGGCGATCCTATACAAATGAGGGGAATGATACTGAATCACAGATTTCACCTCATTGCTAGCCAGCACCCAACCGTGTAAGTGCAGGAATACCATGATGAAAGCCTAAGAGTTAGCCAACAACATAGGGGGAGGTGTCAGGTATACTGTAAGCTTATTGGAGCCCTGTGGCTTGGGGTTGCCCTTTAGCTTAGCAGAGCTAAGCAAGGGGGTGTGTCCTGCCTAGCACTCTTTACATTGTCTAAGCAGGTGTGCGCGCCGTGCACCGGGATTTTTAGAAAAAAAATAAAATAAACCAGGAAATAACAGTTCTGTGTATATCTGAGCACTGTGTTTGCACAGTGTAACCCTTGGCTTAAACATGAAGGCAATGGGAAGGGAAAACAGCAGTAGGAAGGTAATCAAGGAGAACTAGCAAAGCTGGCAGGTGAAATGCATCAGAATCCACCAATTACACAGGCAGCAGACCAGCCCAGCCCAGCAAACCACTATAAACTATGAAAACACCTTATTCTCTGTTTTTCCCCACATACTCTACACCACCAGAGTACACAAGCAGGGATATTTTACCAAACAAAAGCAAAATGATAGGGGCTGCAGCAGCTATCATACCTCAACATGTGGAAGAGGCTGATAGTGGTGAGGATGAGAATGCTGTCGACCAACCCATAGTGAGGAGAAGGAGAGGAGTGTACAGACCCAGGGTAACCTTTGAGGCTACATGAGCTGGAGATAATGGAGTGCTATAGGGTGGACAGGGACGTTCTACAGCAAATTGTTGAGCTGTGCCGGCCACACCTCACACACAGAACTAACAGAGGGGAACACATCCCAGTGGCTACTAAGGTATGTGTAGGCCTAAGCATACTAGCCACAGGTACCTTCCAAAGGCCAACTGGGGATACCTGTGAGCACGTATATTTCCCCAACATCCATGAGGCATTGGCCAGCAATATGCGTCTCTTCCACCGAATAGCAGAATACCCTGAGGTAGTGGGTGCTATAGACTGCACGCACATATGCATCAAAGCACCACCCGATGAGCAGGGTAGGGTCTACATAAACCACAAGGGCTTCCCCTCCATCAACTGCCAGGTCGTGTGCAATGCCCAGGGCATTATAATGAATGTGTACTGGCTGCCCTGGAAGCTATCATGACTCCCACATCTGACATCTGATGCAGCTGTACCAAATATTTCCAATGGGGACATCCCTTACGGTCACGTAGTGAGGGAGCCATGGCTGATGACACCCATCAGAAATGTACACACACCCGAACAAGAACTCCATAATGAGGCACACGCACAGACCAGAATCATAATAGAGCATGTGTTTGGGATGCTCAAGTCACGGTTCCAGTGCCTGGACACATCTGGTGGAGCCTTGCAGTACTCACCAGCTACATGTACCCAAATTGTCATCATATGTGCCATGCTACACCATATGATCCTGCGGAAACAGCTGCAGCAGGAACAGCATGGGGCAGGTCCACACAGCCCCCCACCATTGCCAAGGTCTGCACAGGCACAGAGTGACTTGGAGGAGAAACAACCTTAGCCTGCCCCAGTAGGCAGAAAGAGGTGTGCCCAGTATGCCCAGGCCTTGGCAAAGAGGTAATGCATAGCACATACTCTGACATGGTAGAGACCCAGGGAATGACACCTCTCTCTGACTCGCACATACAATAAAAAGGATGCCAAACATGACACTACCTGTGCTTAACCATGTATAGGGAGTGTACTATGTGCATCCGACATAGTCAGCCCTCCAGCACCATCTTCACTATTGGCACAGCCACAAGGTAAGTCACTCTTCCTACCAATTGCCAAATGGAGTAGTATGTGTTGTTACTTGTATCTATGGTATGGATGTGAGCATGCAAGGGAATCAGGTGGCTGAATGGGATGCCAGCAGATAGTAGACACCTATAGTGGCAGCATGAGATCTGTAACAAATACTGGTGTCACCATAGTAGCCAGTACTAGACAAGGTGACAAACCTCACTGCAGGAAATGTGCTGGGCCACATGTGTGTCCATAGGACACACACATGCCAGTCAGGGTGGCTCACATACCCAATAATAGTCTCAGCCAGCAGGACAGGTGTAGACAAAGACAAACAAAGGCTGTGCTAAGGCCTCTGATTGATGGCTAAAGAGAACATCTCCCCCCAGACCTACACAGACAGACTACAACAGGTCAGGCAGTGGGATGTTTGTTCTGAAGGGTCTTTTTTCTGCTGCTCCGATTAGGGGTCACCACAGCAGATCAACTGTTTCCATTTCTTCCTGTCCTCTGCATCTTGCTCTGGCACACCAACCACCTGCATGTCCTCTCTCACCACATCCATAAACCTCATCTTAGGCCTTCCTCTTTTCCTGTTACCTGGCAGCTTCATCCTTAGCATCTTTTTCCCAATATACTCTGCATCCCTCCTCAGCACATGTCCAAACCAACGTAATCTTGCCTCTCTGGCTTTGTCTCCAAACCTTCCAACCTGGGCTGACCCTCTAATATACTTATTCCTAATCCTGTTCATCCTTGTCACACCCAATGCAAATCTTAACATCTTCAACTCTGCCACATCAAGCTCTGACTCCTGCCTTTTTGTCAATGCCTCCGTCTCCAACCCATATAACATATCTGGTCTCACTGTCCTTTCGTAGACCTTCCCTTTCACTCTTTCTGGTATGCGTCTGTCACAAATCACTCCCGACACTCTTCTCCACCCACTTCCATCCTGCCTGTACTCTCTTCTCCACCTCTCTTCCACACTCACCATTACTCTGAACTGTTGATCCCAAGTATTTAAACTCATCCACCTTCGACACCTCTACTCCCTGCATCCTCACCATTCCACTATTCTGCCTCTCATTCACACACATATATTCTGTCTTAGTCCTGCTGACCTTCATTCCTCTTCTCTCTAGAGCATATCTCCACCTCTCCAGGGTCTCCTCCACCTGTTCCCTACTCTCACTACAGATCACATTGTCATCTGCAAACATCATAGTCCATGGGGACTCCTGTCTGATCTCATCTGTCAACCTGTCCATCACCATTGCAATTAAGAAAGGGCTCAGAGCTGATCCTTGATGTAATCTCATCTCCACCTTAAACGCATCCATCACTCCCACCGCAGACCTCACCACTGTCACACTACCCTTGTACATATCCTGTACCACTCTTGCATACTTCTCTGACACTCCCGACTTCCTCATACAATACCACAACTCCTGTCTAGGCACCCTGTCATATGCTTTCTCTAAATCCACAAAGACATAATGCAACTCCTTCTGACCTTCTCTGTACTTCTCCATCAACACTCTCAGAGCAAACATCGCATCTGTAGTGCTCTTTCCTGGCATGAAACCATACTCTGATCACTAATCATCACCTCCCTTCTTAACCTAGCTTCCACTACTCTTTCCCATAACTTCATGCTGTGACTGATCAATTTAATTCCTCTGTAGTTACTACAGCTCTGCATATCACCCTTATTCTTAAAAATTGGTACCAAAACACTTTCTCCATTCCTCAGGCATCCTCTCACTTTCCAAGATTTCATTAAACAATCTAGTTAAAAACTCCACTGCCATTTCACCTGAACACCTCCATGCTTCCACAGGTATGTCATCTGGACCAACAGCCTTTCCATTCTTCATCCTCTTTATAGCTATCCTTACTTCCTCCTTCCTAATCCACTGCACTTCATGATTCACTATCTGCACATCATCCAACCTTCTCTCTCTCTCATTCTCTTCATTCATCAGCCCCTCAAAGTACTCTTTCCATCTGCTCAACACACTCTCCTTGCTTGAGAGTACATTTCCCTTATTATCCTTTATCACCCTTACCTGCTGCACATCTGTACTAGCTCAGTCCCTCTATCTAGCCAATCGTTACAGGTCCTTTTCTCCCCCCTTAGTGTCCAACCTTTTATACAACTCTTCATACGCCTTATACTTAGCCTTCACCACCTCTCTCTTTGCCATGTACCTCATCTCCTTATACTCGTCTACTTTCTTCATCTCTCTGACAATCCCACTTCTTTTTCGCTAACCTCTTTCTCTGTACGCTCTCCTGTACTTCTTCATTCCACCACCAGGTCTCCTTGTCCTCCTTCCTCTTTCCAGATGTCACACCAAGCACCTTTCTAGCCATCTCTCTTACTAGTTCTGCTGTAGTTACCCAGCTATTCAGTAACTCTTCACTGCCACCCAGTGCCTGTCTTAACTCTTCCCTGAACATCACCTCACAGTTACCCTTTTTCAATTTCCACCATTTGATCATTGGTGCTGCCCTCACACTCATCCTCCCCTTCTTGATCACCAATGTCATCCTACAAACCACCATCCTATGCTGCCTAACTACACTTTCCCCTGCCACCACTTTACAGTCTCCGATCTCTTTCAGACTGGCCCTTCTACATAAGATATAATCCACCTATGTGCATCTTCCTCCACTCTTGTATGTCACCCTATGCTCCTCCCTCTTGTTAAAATATGTATTCATCACAGCCATGTCCATCCTTTTTGCAAAATCTACTACCATCTGACCTTATGCATTCCTTTGCTTAACACCATACCTACCCATCACTTCCTCATCCCCTCTGTTCCCATCACCAGCATGCCCATTGAAATCTGCTCCAGTCACCAGTCTCTCACCCTTGGGTACAGTCATCACCACTTCATCCAACTTTTTCTTTCTCATCCATCGCACACCCAACTTGTGGAGCATATGCACTAACAACATTCATCATTACACCATCAATTTCCAGCGGTCATTGTTAACCCGGGCCTCGACCGATCCGGTATGTATATCTGTACTGTTGTCTGCATGTATGATTTGGCAAAATTGTATGCCGGATGCCTTTCCCGATGCAACCCTCTCCATTTATCCGGGCTTGGGACCGGCACAAAGAAATGCACTGGCTAGTGCATCCCCAGTGGCTGGGTTATGTTAGTTCTGAAGGGTAAGAAGTCAGAAAATGAAATGTAGGTCAATCAGACCTAAGCCCTGTAGTACACTGATATGCCTGTAGTCAGCATGATAGGTTAGAATACTGAATGAAACGGAGTACCTGAAATACCAGTACAGTCATAGCAAATGTGTACAAGTGTCAGGTGTGTGTCCCCCAATCCTATGTAGAAATGTAGTAACAGTCAGGTGTGCCCCCCCAATCATATGCAGAAATGTAGTAACAGTCAGCTGTGCCCCCCAATGCTATGTAGAAATGTAGTAACAGTCTGGTGTGCCCCCCCAATCCTATGTAGAAATGTAGTAGCAGTCAGGTGTGCCCCCCCAATCTTATGCAGAAATGTAGTAGCATGCATGTGTAGGTATAACAATGGAGCGCAGATTACCTGAGCTGGCCAAGGTAGCAGGATAGATTGTAGCATGTGTACAATAGGCAGGTTGGTGTGTGTTGTATATTGTGTGAGAATGGTCAGCATGTATGCATGGTGAGGTTTGTTCTGGTGGCCATTACCCAGTACTGCCGATGAGAGGGCCAGGTTCTCACAACTGCAGTGCCAAACACAATGCTTCCCAGCAAAACATATTCCAGCAATAAGGCATAGTAAATGTTTGGAAGTAATATGTGTCACCATCTGAAAGATGGCCATGGCATGAATGTTGGCCCAGATATACAAGCACTACACAGGGAGAAGTACCCCAGACAGACAGTGTATAATATGTAACTGTCAAATGGACACACCCTTGGAATTCTACATACAGGATTGGACTTGTTGTAGGGAATACCGATGTCATCTAGCCAAACACTGGCAGACCACAAAGATCATAGGAATTAAGTACTGAGAAACAGCTGATATTCCTGCACAAGCCAGCATAAGCGGATTGCCCCATGCATATCTGTGAGTCAGATGCAAGTAGTGTCCATAGCACATGTGCACACAGCTCACCCCACCACCACCCACAGGTACCTCAACGGTCTTATCCCTGCTGTTGGGAATGAGTACAATATGACCCCCACCTGTGTATGGCAAAAGCGAAAGAATGCAGCATGCAGAGCAGGTGTCCCACACAGATGTGTCCCTAGCTGTAAGCAGCACACTGCCAGCATCCACTGGATCAATACTGACAGAAAGTATTGGCATGAACACCTTGCACACCTACCCTGTCACCCCAGGGGAATATAGTGTATTGCAGTCTGGGACTGCAGGAGTGACAGAATGCAACAGCCTGCTACAGCTGGCCTGTACCACTACCAAATGGCCTGCAGTCCTCTGCCAAAGGCCTGTGTCTCACCCATACTGCCAATGTATGTTATGTCATGGACTCCCAAATAACAACGTAACACAGTCCACACAACCCAAATGCAAAGCCATGTGGACAAATCACAGTAACATGTCCTACTGCATGAACTGTGGACCAACACCAAATTACTGCTGCGATGGGGTGATAACTATAGGGAACATATCAGATAATGTTTGCATAATGTATGGAAGAGGATAGAATAATGGGGGGGGTGGGGTGCATGGGTGGCATGGAGTGTGTGAAGTCTGAAACTCAGCAGTTTGCACATACTATCCCTGGCTGCAAACACAAGAATGGGTGGCTACAAACCTGCTCGTAAACCACAATGTGAAGGGGTAATGTCCAGAATTATGACCCCTGCCTAAGGGTAACCTGTGTGAATCTGTACAGCTGTGAAGTATGGCCACAGCAGGATATGGCCATACTGTCACGTTGATGGATGCACAAGCATGGGATCCTCTGACACCACTGTACCAAGGTGCTGAACCATTTACACAGACTTAGCAGCAAGTGTCTGCAGCTTCCCCTCCAGAATGGCATGATTGTGCAAGAATATGTAGGCTGCTGACCACAGTACTGGACACAGCTACATTCACCCTGTGTTCTCTATGACATCACTGCAAACAAATATGTATACCTGACAGTACTTGATGACACAGTGTATAACAGTACATATGTCTGAATATCCCTGCTAACACCAGGACCATGTAGCAGAAGCAGCACAGACACAATTACCTACAGTAACACACTATCCCTTGCCCATTTTGACCTCATATTGTCAACCGATCTACAGATATAGGTGTAGAACACAAAAGTCTGCACTGGAGTACAATCTACCTGGAATGGATTCACACATTTAATACAGAAGGTCATACTGGGCATGCTCCCACACTTACAGAAATGAAGCCCATGTCTGGCAACAATAGTGGACCATACATATCTGACAGTCGCAGATGTTAGTGCATACACTCCCCAGTACACACCAGTCATGCTTTGCACACACATTGGATAAGAATATACACATATATCCAAGGACAACACACTATAATAGACCAAAGATATACATACATAGATGTGTAGGAGAGAGTGACAGTGACAAAGATCCTCCAGTTGGCTAAAACCACATGATGTGCAAATGTCAATCACCGTAGACATTTACCTCTGGTATCCCTCAACACTCTAGTGTCTGTGGTGCTTGTGCTAAATGTGTAACATGACTGAAGAAGTCAGTAGTCATCTAGCAGTTGTATACACATACCTGTGGAATAAAAAACAGTGTGTGCCTGAGTGTTGTGTGCCTGCCTCTAGATGAATGGGTTATGGTCCATGCCCACACACTGCACCCCCTATTGCCCTACTATGGAAGCCTACTGATGTCTTCACCTTGAAATATACCTTTGGGGAAGTCATAGCCTAATAATCTCCGTGGTGGGACCTATAACAACGTAATGCTGTAGTGTGATGTACTAGTTAGGTATGAGTTCTAATTCCCGATGTGGCGTGTGTGTGTGTGTGTGTGCGCGTGTGTGTGTGTGTATGTGTGTCTGTGTGTGTGTGTCTCTGTGTGTGTCTGTGTGTGTGTGTCTGTGTGTGTGTGTGTATCTGTGTGTGTGTGTGTGTGTGTGTGTGTGTGTGTGTGTGTGTGTGTGTGTGTGGTTAGGGATCAATGCTTTTTAGGCGGGTCACACTCACTACAATTTCAAATGCCCTACTTTGACATACCTGCTGATGTCATTCACTTTGAAATACACCTTTGGGGAAGGAGTAGCTCAGTAATCTCTGTGGCACATCCCATAACTGTGTAATGCTGTAGTGTGATATACTAGTTAGGTAGGAGTTCTATTCCCAGACAAGACAAGTGTGGAGGTTTGTGAGTATGTGTTTGTCTGTGTAGGGAGCAATGCTTTTGAGGCCATTCACATTCACTACAGCCTCCATTGCCCTTATGTGGCAAGCCTGCTGATGTCATTCACTTTGAAATACACATTTGGGGAAGGAGTAGCCCAGTAATCACCGTGGCACATCCTATAACTGCGTAATACTGTAGTGTGATAAACTAGTTAGGTAGGAATTCTATTTCCAGACATAGCAAGTGTGGATGTTTGTGTGTGTATTTGTTTGTCTGTGTAGGGTGCAGTGCTTTTGAGGCCATTCACAGTCACTACAACCTCCATTGCCCTCCTTTGGCATGCCTGCTGATGTCATTCACTTAGAAATACATCTTTGGTGAAGGAGTAAGCCCAGTAATCTCTGTGGTGCGTCCTATAACTGCATAATGCTGTAGTGTGATATACTAGTTAGGTAGAAGTTCTATTCCCAGACATGGCAACTGTGAAGATGTGTGTGTGTGTGTGTGTGTGTGTGTGTGTGTGTAGGGATCAATTGTTTTTGACCATTCACAGTCACTACGCGCACCTACAAATGGAGAACATTGATAACTGCGCAGTAACAGAG
Source organism: Protopterus annectens (assembly GCF_019279795.1). Taxonomy (NCBI): domain Eukaryota; kingdom Metazoa; phylum Chordata; order Ceratodontiformes; family Protopteridae; genus Protopterus; species Protopterus annectens. The sequence goes on along the minus strand of NC_056744.1, from coordinate 1,253,724,840 downwards.
ACCTGATCCAGGCCTCCAGAGAGCACCCCTGCAATACGCGGTACAGCTCTCATCACACCTGTTGGCCACCAGACCAGGACCAAAACAATAAAGGTGGAGGAGTGCCCATATTCACCAAGGATATTCACACCACCTGGCTACTTGCCCAACAGAATGTGCCTGAAATGCCCCCGGTGCAACTGATAGTAGGTTAGACTGCATTCCAAATTGTATAGCTTGCTACAGATCCACCACTATTCCCCATGATACCCACTACAGCTTTTGAAACATACTGTGAAATATTATGATACAAGCAAACCCCTTAATACTGGGTGACTTTCACTACCCTGCCATTACCTGAGAAAACTACTTGAGTACCAACACGTGTGCCCAATGGTTCTTGGAAGTCATAACATAATTCCCAATGCCCTATATCAAGTAACCTATAGTTCCACCAGGGGTTCAAATATCCCAGACCTGGTCATTACCAGCATGGGAAATCAATGCTCCACACCTATGGTCACCCCATCGGTCATCAGGTATACCCATGAGCTAATCACCCTTAACATCAACATCCCTCCCCCACACCCCAGTAAGGAAACCTCTGTAACACACATCTTCAAAGCCAATGTCATGCTACACATATCAGATGTGACTAACATCATGACACCCATGCAGATGGGAAATGAAAGGACAACTGCTGAATCATACATGAAGGCACTGTATGAGCACATCCAATCGTGCATGAATCGTGCCTTACAATATGGAACCAAGACACTCCCCACCAAGAAAAGGAAGCCAATGTGGTGTCCCCCCTGCCATAAACATACTGTACACCAAAAGGAGGAAACTGTTGCAGAAATGGGGGAATTTCCAGGATGCACAATACTCCCTTACCAGCTACAGTAAGAGGCAGAGATCCCTCATAACATCCACCAAAGCTAGTTATGAACATTATATAGCCAAAGACAAGTGCAAGCCATTCCATAGCTATGTGAGGAATCTAAATGGCAATGCTCAGAACTGCTGTAAGCTACAACAGGATGGTATTAAATCTATTGCTCCCAGGGATATTGCCACTATCCTGGCAGATCGATTCAGTGCCAACTGCACCCCCCTCCCAACCCCCAAAGGGCTCATCTCAGCATGGATAGATTGCCATATTCCAGTAATAATGGCCACATAGGTAAAAGACACACTCTACAGAGCTATGACAACAGCAGCCATGGGAACAGTCAACATCCTGGGCTATGTACTACATGAGCTACAAACTGAACTGGCACCTTACCTATGTGCCATGTCTAATCATAGCCACACCTCAGGCTTCGTGCCACTGTGTGGTGCACAACTACAGTTATCCTAGTCCACAAGGGGGTGGTCCACCTTGGATCCTAGCAACTACAGCCCCAGCAGTATGTCGTGCATGATCTGCAAGGCCATGGAATGTATTATCATGGAAAGTAAAACAAAGGCATTGGCAACCTGCAAACTCTGGACCCTAACCAGGTTGAGTTTGTGAAGGGCCGATCATGTCACATCAACCTGAATGACAATCATGAATCCATCTCCAGAGCCATGGACGAGGGTAAGATGGTTCACACAGCCTATCTGGACCTTGCCAAGCCCTTCGACACCATCGCCGAGTCTGGAATCATAGATAAATGTATCAAGTTGGCCATTAATCACAATCTTACTCAATGGGCTGCCAACTGCTGTACTGACACAACCCACACTGTAAATGTAGGTGACACCAACCTGAGCCCCAGACAAGGGACAGTTGGAGTACCTTAGGGTACAGTCCTAGCACCGCCCTTGTTTGGCATCTACTGCTCTGAAGTACAGTCCAACAGTAAGGGACACCGGCAAACAAAGGTTGCAGATGACTGCACACTGGGAGCCAATATTGAATCCCCACATGATGTGGCTATTCTACAGAAGGGCCTTACAGAAAGACATGCTTGGTGCCTGAGCCATGGCCTCAAGATCAATGCCAAGAAATATATAGTTATCCCCATTGGGAAGGGACATGTACCTGTGAAGTACCACATATTGGCAGTACACTAAACATCTAAAGTGTGATAACAGACTTAGGGACACAGGTGGACAGTGGTCTTACCTTTGATAACCACATCACCACAACAGTCAGGAAACCCACCTATGTGGCACACCTCCCACTAAGGGCTTTACATACAGGAAAAGGAAGCCATTGTCACACACTGTAGGCATCTCTCAGTAGACCCAGTACAGACTACAATGGCTCATTACGTATGTACCTCACAAAACATCTGAAACCAGTAGAGAGGCTGCAGACATACCTCATGAAATGACCACAGGCCTAAACCAGATGCCCTATGCTGGCCGTCTGAAAATCATCCAGCTATACTCTGTCATGTATTGTGTTCTCAGAGGCTATCTCTGCTTAACATACCATGCCATGTCAAACCCACAGCTGTTGGACATGCTACACTTAGAGAATTCCAAACCCTCACAGCCACATGCTCCAGCAATTCAAATCCTGTCATCACAATAAACAATGCATGCAGGAGGGATGTGCTCCTGACCCATAGACTCCCCAGACTCTGGAATAGACTGCCCATACATGTCAAGCAGAGTGTCTCTTTGACCCTCTTTGAAAGGAACCTAGACAATTGTATGGAAGATAGGACATTTACCCCAGGGATCATGTCAGCTGCCCTGCTAGACAGGGGTGCAGGGAAGTAAATATTGTGGGAAGTCATAGCCAGAGAATTGTCATGTCTAGGCATGTATAGGCCCTAGGGCCAATAGCCTAGTATCAACGTATGAACCTATGAACTACACTTTTATTGCCCAACCTTGGCAAGGTTGCTGATGTCATTCACTTTAAAATACACATTTGGGGAAAGAGTGGCCCAGCAATCTCCATGGCATGTCCTGTAACTGCGTAATGCTGTAGTGTGATATACTAATTAAGTAGGAGTTCTATTCCTAGACATGGCAAGTGTGGATGTTTGTGTAGGGAGCAATGCTTTTGAGGCCATTCACAGTCACTTCAACCTCCATTGCCCTTCTTTGGCAAGCCTGCTGATGTCATTCACTTTGAAATACACCTTTGGGGAAGAAGTAACCCAGTAATCTCTGTGGCACATGCTATAACTTTGTAATGCTGTAGTGTGATGTACTAGTTAGGTAGGAGTTCCAATCCCAGACATGGAAACTGTGAGACTGTGTGTGTGTGTGTGTGTGTGTGTGTGTGTGTGTGTGTGTGTGGGGGTGTTTTTGTCATTCGTATCTTGTGTCTAGGTGGCTGTGAGTGTGTAACAACTGGACTCATTGTGGAGCAGGTTTTTCAAATTTCTTATATGGTGGGCCTATTATATGTCACAATGACCCCCTTACAAGGATAACAGATGTCAAACAGCAGAGAGGCTGGGGTTGAAAATCCATACCCCTACATGTGACATCAAGGCCTGGAGAACAATTTAGCCAACCTTAGTTTTACCCAGAGAACACTCTCAACCCATGTCTCATACACAAACACACTCGGCCAGGCAACAACCACTATGTTGGTAGTTCCCTGCATATTGCCCTCAGATAGTAACCATGGTGTGATTGCAGTGGACTACAGAAGGCATGGCATCCTGTCCCATCAGTACAATAGGCACATAATTGCATACAGTGCTCCTTCACTATGTTCCCCACTGGACGCCTGCAACAACTGTAGTGCCAGCAAATGTAACCCACAAAGGACATACCATGCCTTATACACATGCCCTGTATGGACAGATATTACTGACACCAGGGAATACCTGTATCATGCTGTCAATGTAGGCGCAGGGTCAACCTGGTGTCCTTTGCCAGTTCCCACTACGAGGCCAGGAATGGCACATCTGATAACAATCTGTGTACACAACATGCCCCAGACACCCCAAGTATACTTCACATGTCACAGAACACACATCTGGGATTTGTACACATCTCAGACACCATCCATGTCATGGACTATAGAACACATACATGGCAAGCATTGCACAGCACTGTCCACCCACAATAGTAACCCAGATGACTGGATGGTGAATACAATACCCACCTGTGTGGGCCAATCTAGACACTATACCCCTGAGCCACACTGCAGACCATTTTCATGTGGCCTGATGTCAAGGTATACCCTTTACCTAGCCTTGTACAGCCTTCTGGCATAGTCAACCACTACACACCTGTGAAGCAATGCACCCATGCATGTCAGTACTGGCAACGTGTGGCTGTGTGTGTGTGGAGTATAATAATTTAGATGCCATTCACACTCACTACACCTCTCATTGGCCTACTGAAGCATGCCTTCTGATGTCAGACACCTTCACATACCCTTTGCCCATATATCATCATAATAACCATTGTGGTGCATGTGATACCTGCGTATTACTGTATTGTGGCAAACTAGCCAGTTCAGAAGTCTAATCCTGACCCTGCTAACTGTGATAATGTGTGTGAGCCCCTGAGAGTGTGTGGCTGTGTCGACATTGACACCTGTTCATGTGGACAGGCATGTGTACTACACCTACCCTATCCCTCCACTATCAGTGTTGCAGATGTCACTCCCCATCAGATATACCTTTGGACAGCTCCCCAACATGTAAGCTCTGTGTTGCATGCAATAACTGCATAGACATGTGATAACAATCCATAGTCAGGCAGAGGTTTGAAACCCCATGCTGGTAAGTATGTGACACAACCATGCTTAGGTTTTACTCTCCCACCCCCTCCCTGTCTTACTTTGTCTGTCTCTCTCACTCCCTCTCTGGTGGATGTGGAGAAATACACCTGCTTGTTTTGTAAGTGATGCTCAAGGTCAGCTGATGACCTCTGCACGACTTGCAGTCCCCCACTAGCTGATTGCATATAGAACAGCTGTGGTAACATTTCCATAGCCAATTGCATGGAAACACACTCCTATACCTAGGAACATCATGTGGGCATTGGGCCTTTTCATTCACTGTGAGCAGGACCTCATGTCGGTCTTTGGCAAACAGAATCACAGATGGTACTTGAAAAAATTATTATATATGGTTCTTACTTGCTTCTTGCTTGGTGTGATGGATCTGCAGTGTTCTTAAGACACTCAGTCTTGCTGGCTAGATTCTGCTAAAATTCAAAGTCTGATTATATTTGCATTCACAGTCTGTTGCATACAGAAACTTGCAGAATATACACTGATGAGAGAATATACTTTGCAGCATCAACTTTAAAGAGCAGTAACAAATAACTTTTTATAATAAATCAAACGAAACCACGTTGCAGCTTAAAAGTACTGTTCCAACTTTACTTCTCATATAGTACAGATGATGTGAGAGATACAACATTTACCTCAGAACACCAAATGTGTTCCTACCATATCCCTAAACAACTGGATTTATACAGCTTTTATATACTCTTTTAAACATATTTTGGAGAATTGCTTATCCTGTAGAAACAATACTAAACTTCCTTGTTTAACAATGTCTTGTAAGAGACCAGCTTTTCTGACAGTGTGAATATCCTGTAACAGTGTCCTGATGTCCATGTAGAAAAACATATTTTGAGGAAACACATTGTCCTGTATTCTATTTGGATCTTTGTATAAAACACATGTTCTTATGTCAATGCTGATAAGCATATCCTGTTTTTTATGAAGAAAAACATATTTTTGAGAAAATACATTGTCAGAGATCAGCTTTTCTGACAGTGTGAACATCCTGTATTTTATTTGGATCTTTGTATCTGTTCTTATGTCATATCCTGTTTTTCCATGCAGAAAAACATGTCATTGTTCTTTAAAAGCAGATTTTGCATTTTTGTTCTTGCATAACATCCTGCCTTGAGTCTGTAAGGGAATAATGTCCATTCAGCAGATTCCTTTTCCAAGCCATGGTCATTTAGTATGACTGCTGATCACATTTTACTTAAACTTTGTTTCTGCATTTAAGCAAGCCTTTTCTTTCAGCATATTTACAACATAATTAATTTCAGATTTATATTCATAAAATCTAACAATTCCCTCTGTTTTTAAACATACTCAAAACATTTTATATAGAAAACACAAGAAACAAACCTTTAGTTTGATACAACAAATCAAAATGCAATTTTACATAGTTAATACAATTATATTAAAGTATTACTACCAAAACTGAATGTATAGAAAGCTAGTCATGCACACAAGAGGTTGTTATTTCCTCAGTATATTTTTCTGGCCTTCTATGGGAAGTCACATAATGTCTGTTTTTAGACTTTTCTATTGTCCTTTTGTGATGTAAGCACTTTTGCTGATGTGAGAATGCCATTCTGAAAGGAAACATCTGTTTAAGCTGTTCCTACTAGAAAAACATCACGTATTGCTGAATTTATAAAAAAGGATGTCTGTTACAAACATGAGAAAATCATGTAATGCTTGTTTTCCAGTATTGCTTTCTTAGGCATTTCCTGATGCTGTGAAGAGAAGCCTGTCTGTTATACATATAGTATGAATGCACAGTGTAAACTCTATACATATATTCAAGCAAACTTTTTCTTTCAGCATATTTACAACATAATTAATTTCACCCTTATATTCATAATATCTAACAGTACTGGGATATGCCTCTAACAACATACACTGTGGAGACAGGCCAACAAACAGGAAGGGGATGTTCCAGACATGACTACAGAATGTAAGTGTTGCTCTTCTGCCTTTGGAGTTGGTTTAATAGGGTTTATGTGGATATGGCTAGTCTACATGATTTAATACCTGTCATGACAGTGTTATGTGTTTGAGGATACTCCCACCTGTAGGGTTATCTGCAGGATGGGCAGTGTTTGGAGTCTTATGTTTCTTGTGTTACTCACAGATCACCTATCTTAGAACTACAGAAGCATAGTCTGAGGATTGCAGTCAGTACATGGTGACAGCCTTGACAGTTACTGACTTCATACTCCTCATAGGACATATGTCACAACAAACCCTGTTGCAACAGTAAATGTATGAGGGTATCACAGCAATATGCCAATATTGGCCCAATGTTTGTGGCTCCAGCCACAACTCTGTCAACCTTTGTACATATGTCATGCAGTAAGAGGTGCATATGTTCTGTACACCATTATTTAATGACATCATACCTGATAAGCCAGTCAGATATCAGACTGATAGACATGTTATGTATAGTAGGGGTTATTTCTGAGGGCATAACCTGGGCATTCTGTGGTTGTGTGTAGAGTAGTGGGGTCCGTGTACTTATGGTGATTGTCGAAAGTATGTGTATTGTGAATATGTACCTTGGCCTGTGTAGACTGTGGTAGATGTCATTGTTCTTGGTCCTGTTCTATCTGATGTTGCATGCTAATCTAGTGTATGCTACCCTATCGGCTCACATATTTGTAGGGCCAAACACACACGTGTCCCATACCACAGACAGGAATTGGACCACACTGTGTCGTGACCCAGTATATGTAGAGTTAGTGTGTGAGTGGCACATATGAGGATGGTGTTGATCAGACAGTCCATATAGTGTAATATTAAGCTTCCGTACCATATGTGGCTG